>NC_090323.1:179022650-179241174 GCF_040869045.1 Eurosta solidaginis | reverse complement strand
GCTACACTACTTGCACTACCAAAACTGCATTCAGAACGCTCATAATGAATTTTGCCGAATTTTATTGATTTTCAAATTCTCTTCATTGACTACATTAAATAATAATTATTTTAATATGACGACTGCTTTGGCTTTTGGCACTTTGATACCTAATCAGCGTAATATTAATTGAATTACCTGGAATGTTTTAGTCTTTCTGCAGTATTGTTTATAATGGAGTTAATTTTGTATTATTTTGTCAATAATATAGGTCAGTCTATAAGATTTGATTAGAAGCGCGGAGGAATAATATCCTTAAATTAAGTTTAGAAAAAAATTCAAACTGAAAATATAAATTTGTTTAAAGTACACAATTTCAGGATACTTGGGGTTAGGGACTATTCCACCACGATATCGATATCAGTTTGAGACTATTTAACTATCACCGCGGACTTTCGTTCGGTCATTTCGGTGTTGTTTTATAAATTTTTACAAGACTATTTTGGGAAAGCTTCAAAACTATTATTGGACTATTTAGATGCTGATCATACTAAACTTATTTCGGTGTTGATATTGCGATCGATTCAGTGTACTGCAGAACATAATCATGGATAATATCGTGAATTTTACCGTACTATTTCTTCAATGCTTTTGGACTTGTTTGATATAATTTGAAGCAAAGAATATACTTGCTTTCTTTATATTTCGATATTGTTTAAATGATCATATTCGGACTATTGCAAAATAATTTCGAGATTAGAGAATAGTTCCGGATTGTTAAGGATCAGATCTGATGTATGTAGTTGTAACTTACGAAGTCTCTCCCAAATCTGAGGAATTTATATCTGAGTATTCGGCAACTTTTTCGGAATAATTCTAGAATTGCTTCTCAGACCATTAAGTTATTGGTTTTATGTTGTTTTAGCGTACGTGGTAGATATGTAGTTGCTGGAGGTTGGCTTGTATATGACTCTTCCTTGCCTATTTATCACACTCTCCTTCTATTTTGTCATCCATTAAAAAATAAATAAATAAAATCCATGATTTATCTCCGGGCTTTAAGCCGCGTTTTCCTTCCAACTTGCTTCGCGTAAATTTTTTTTATTTGTTCCTACAAATTTGCGGGAGAAGCCCTACATGTTTCCTGTTGGCTTCAAACGGCATTGTAATTTTCATGGGAATGATTTTCGTGACAGGAAAAGACGCAGTATTTGCCAAACCACTGCCGATGTGCATCTTTTTTTTTAAGATTTTAATGTCGCTTTTCCCGAGCATTGATCTCTGTACGTTCGATGCGGCAAGTGATCACTCTACCACTTTACCATGGCGACCCTTATCTTATATTTCTCCTTTTTTCAGTACATTTGGCATTTATTTTTTCCCCCATTTATCTCGCGCATCTGTCAGATAAATGTAGCTGAGTAAATATATTCCTCGCGGTCCCTCGCCAAATCCTCCAATAGATGGGAACATTGCCCTCTGTATACCCAAAAATACTGCGTGGAAGATACTGGAAGAGTTGGAAAGACGGACTGACAGCGAGGCCACAAATGCTCACGGTTGAAAACCGCTTCCACAACGCAGTTTATTTTGGATCCATTGATGTAGAGTGTTCTTGCATCTCGCATCCCTTTCAGTCCCCTTTTGAGCGGAACATAACCGTATGACTCCTGTTAAAACTAAGTGATGGCGTGTGATAATTTGATACCGGAGTCTCACCAGGAATGTTTCTGAGAATACTACTATGGCAGTACTAACTCGAGTTTCAACAGTCAGTCTCGCGAAGTCTTACTGCGGAGCAGGTTCAATAATGTGAAGTTGTCAGATGGACATAACCTTAGTAAATCCGTTGGCTCTCTAAAGTGCTGTAATCTTTTTATCATTTTAATATTGTAACGTTTGTCCATGTCCAGCCACAATGCTATAGCTATGTTAGTTTAGATATGACGACGGCCGTATTTTGCCACATCACGAGTTAGGGTTGTACACCTCAGTCTCTGCTGATGATTATTCTACACGATTTTCCATCAAAAATATATCAATTTGTTATCAAAAAGAATTAGCGGTACCCGACAAATGATGTTCTGGATCACCCTGGTCCACATTTTGGTCGATATCTCGAAAACGCCTTCACATATACAACTAAGGGCCACTCCCTTTCAAAACCCTCATTAACACCTTTCATTTGATACCCATATCGTACAAACAAATTCTAGAGTCACCCCTGGTCCACCTTTATGGCGATATCTCGAAAAGGCGTCCACCTATAGAACTAAGGCCCACGCCCATTTAAAATACTCATTAACACCTTTCATTTGATACCCATATTGTAAAAAACGCATTCTAGAGTCACCCCTGGTCCACGTTTATGGCGATATTCCGAAAAGGCGTCCACCCATAGAACTAAGGCCCAATCCCTTTTAAAATACTCATTAACACCTTTCTTTTGATACCCATATAGCACAAACAAATTCTAGAGTCACCCCTGGTCCACCTTTATGGCGATATCTCAAAAAGGCGTCCACATATGGAACTAAGGCCCACGCCCTCTTAAATACTCATTAACACCTTTCATTTGATACTCCTATCGTACAAACAAATTCTAGAGTCACGCCTGGTTCACCTTTATCTCGAAAAGGCGTCCACCTATAGAACTTAGGCCCACTCCCTTTTAAAATTATCATTAGCACATTTCATTTGATACCCATATCGTACAAACAAATTCTAGGGTCAGGCCTGGTCCACCTTTATGGCGTTATCCCTAAATGGCGTCCACCTATAGAACTATGGCCCACTCCCTCTTAAAATACTCTTTAATACCTTTCATTTGATACACATGTCATACAAACACATTCCAGGGTTACCCTCGGTTCATTTTCCTACATGGTGATTTTCCCTTAATTTGTCTCCACAGCTCTTAACTGAGTATGTAATGTTCGGTTACACCCGAACTTAGCCTTCCTTACCTGTTAAAACTAAAATTGATAACGACCTACTTGAGAAACTCTATGTGACAAGATAGGTTATGTAACTTGGATATTTTGTCTATTGAAAATTCTATAGCCCGATCTTTAAACTTATATGATGTTATAGACACTTTTGCGGATCGGAAATATCGAAAAAAAAAGATTCTTCTTAATACATGTCTTATTAAAATTAAATTGTTATTATTATTTCAGGTTTCCGCATTGGGCCAGCATGGACTACAGACCATTTTCTCTTGCCAAAGAGAGGAGGCATATTGCCATTAGTGGGACATATACAACGTGTAATTGAGTACGCTGAAAATCTCAAAGTTTATTAAAATTAAACTGAGTACAACGTGACGATTTTTATTGAAAGCGGCCCGTCAAAAGAATTTGCCAAGGGCCCCCACATGGTATAGTTACGCCAGTGTCAAATGCACTATGAATGCAAAATTTTTCATCAATGCTTTTGTTTTTCTCTCGTTACCTTGCTTTCCATTTTCTTTAATGTACTTTACAACCAATATGTAATATGTCAGCAACATGCAGAAAAGTGCAGCAAGCAAAAATGGAGAAGATTGCAAGCAGCTCTGTATGGTGGATGAAAGATGGCTTATGCAAATGCAACGCAAGAATTCTTTTATTTTTCAGTTCAATGAAGTTTTGCTTTTAATTTGAAGATTGATGAATGTTAGTGATGGTGCCTGTCGACTTTTTACTAACTTTACACGCCTCTTATTGACTTTTTACTCATCGTGAGAATGATGAAGTGTTGTGTTAGGCAAACATGCTTCTATAATGTTCAGTCATACTGCTTGTTTTATGTTGTGCTACATACCTGTGTAAGTATGTATGAGTGTTAAGTAATGAAGTATTGCTATCTGCAGCAAAGTATAGAAGCATATTAATGTTTATTATATGCTTTATAGATAGCGATGTGTGTTAAGCTATGTTAATAATTTTAAACTGTAACTTTTGAAGTAATCTGGAAATCATTTGTTTAGAGTTTCATAATTTTTTTTTTTTTTGTAATGGACGTTGTGGCAGCGAGGTTTGGTAGAACTAGGCGAAAATACTTCGGCCGCGACTCACTTGGATCTCCCGAGGATTTGTCCAAGTTTGAGATCGGTATCAATCGGAACTTTATAGTTGCTTCCTCTCGATTCTCTAATAAGCTATATCTACGTCACCGTTATTTTATTGTATGTGATATCACAACGGAACTTCATGTTGTCCAAGTGAGCTTCCCCTATCAGGTAGCTAACACCTGTGGCAGCGAGCTGCCCTCAAGTGGCCCAATGAAACCTGGCTAACACTGTTCACGCGATCGATTTAGGGAACATTTGTGTTAGCTTATTCTAGGTCTATATGGGCTTAGAAATGTTACTGCATAGTCGAGGGAAACAAATAATTCCAGTGGCCTAGATATTTGAACTTCCATCAAAATCCGTAATATTCCTCACATTTCCTTTTTCAGCACATCTCCCTCTTTTCCTCACCCTTCTTTCAAATTTTCCTGACACTCTCTGCTTTATAAAAGGTCTTTAGTCCTGGATAACGATGAATACACCTGCATAAAACGATTTGCCCATTTATAAGTAATATATTTAGAACACACAGGTGATTATACTAGAAAATTTGCTTTCTACCCTGCTTTAACCTCCTTACTTGTTTTGGTTTTCCTTTTTGCCCACTTTTTGTACTTAATATATGAATAAATGATTATTGTCATGTTATTTTCATTGTCTTAATTTTATTGTGGTGCCTGTCGTACTCAGTAGTCTGTTTATCAAAGTAGTCAATTCATCATCACGCAGACAGCCTATAAAGTAAGCACATAATTTTCACAGAAAGGTATAGTAAAAGTAACGCTGTGTGGGAGAGTTCATCAATTTTTGTACAAAAGACATCCGTTAAACAAACATGGTTACAACGAAAATTAGAGATTTGGTATGGACTATGAGTGCATGATTTTCTTGTATTTTGTAGTACGTTTTGTCAAAATAGCGAAAAGATATTGCATTTTTTTTATTGGTTGTTGTTATAAATATTGATCTTAAAAAATAATAATATAAAACTTCCGAGAGATTTAGCCGTTCAATAACTTCCCTATTAGTTAAGACAATGTTCCCATAAAACTCCTTAAACTATATGAAATAATATATGAAAGCTTAGTGGAAAAATGTGTGTGTACAAATTACTTGTAAATTTCGATGTGTAAACATACATGCGTATGTCTAGGAAACTAACGTTTTGAAGTTATCTAGACCACGCTCTTGGATCGAATTTGAATCACAATGGAGGTAACTTTACCAGAAAATACAAAAAAAAAATTGTTCCGGGCTTTTTGAGAAAAGCTTTGTCGGGTTACTATCATTAAAAGCCTATACATATAAGTTATTGGTTTTATGTTGGCTTATTAGCGAGAGCAAATTATTGTCGTTGCATTTTCAATATTTTTTTATTAGCTTGCTATAGATTTGGTATCAGCTTGTCATCGTCTTCTTATTTGTCTCTTATCGAGTTGTTGTCGATGTGTAACGCATGTATCATCGATTTTGTGTTAATGTTTTATGGATTGATTTTCTATAGCAAACCGATACATTTTCGATATAAATATCGATAACTTTTCGATAAAACGCTGATAACAAATCGGTAACACTTCGATTACTTTTCCGTAAATCGAACACTTTCCATAAGAAATTGTTAACAATTTGACAACAAATAGATAATGGTTTGATAACTTATGGGTCACTTTTAGTTGACGAGTTGAAAAGAAACAAATATCTCGTCGGTTTATCTTAATTTAGTTTAGTTTAGTTTAGTTTAGCTTTTTAGTTTAGTTTAGTTTAGTTTAATTTAATTTAATTACTCTTTTATGTTTAGACAAATTAAATTTTATTTTATATTAAAATGTTATTTTTATTTTATTGTAGTTTGCTTTATTTTATTGTATTCTATTTAATTAAATTTGTTATATGATTTGATTTTATATGAAATAAAATAATCATTTTATTTTTCCTTATTTTACTTTATTTAATAAAATAAAATGTCTTTAAGACCAAGTTTGTTATTTTTGTAAAATGTATATATTACAAGTTATATTATATTAAATTATTATACATAGAAAACGAGTAAGTTAGAAAAAAACAAAGTTCATAGACCGTATAGCAGATTATTTTAATACCCATGACGGTTTATCATCACCGATCCACACATTGAAGGCTTGACCTTTAGCACATCAGGCCATCAATGCACTTTGCAAGGTTCTATTTATAACCCGTTTTCTACTGTTTGTTGTTTTTACTCTTTAAAACCGTCAATTGAGTGCGCTATTAAGGTGCTATCATCTCATTAGACGAGGATTTTATTGCACCCCATATGGTTTTCTTTAAGCTCTTGCTCCGCAGATTTCGGGTGATGTGCACCGTATTTTGTGAGTAGTGTTCGAATCGATCTTTTAACACCTTCCAACTGCGTGTCAGACCATTTTAGTACTCCGAAACTATACGTTAGCACTGGAATCGCAAACGTTTTTATTGCCTTAAATAAATCCTTACCTTTAGGGATTGATCTGGTTCTATCTAGGTAGCTGTCGGTGACCTGCATATTACTTACTTACTTAAATGGCGCTTAACCGTTTAAACGGTTATGGCCATCCAACAAGTCGCGCCAGTCGCTCCTTCTTGGGGTGTAACCGAACATTACATACTCAGCTGAGAGCTTAGTTGCGTTGGTTTCGTAGATGGTTTATAAGTGATTTTTAATTCCATTTCACATAGGTTTGGGTAATAATGACCAAATTGTAGACCAAGGGCGACGTTTTTGGAACAATTTTCCTTCATCCTTTGTCAAATAAGGAAAAATCGCCATGTAGGAAAATGAACTTAGGGTAACTTTGGAATGTGTTTTTATTACAAGGATATCAAATTAAAGGTATTAATGAGGGTTTTAAAAGGGAGAGGCCCTTAGTTGTACATATATGTGAAGGCGTTTTCGAGATATCGGCCAAAATGTGAACTGGGTACCGCTAATTTATTTAAATATGTAATACCACGAACAATTTTCCTGCCGTGGTTTCAAGGGCTTTTGATTTCGGCTTGCAGAACTTTTTCCTTTTCTTCTACTTAATATAGTACGTGTCGCACCCATTTTACAGAGTTTTTTCTAGAGTTATATTTTGCGTCAAAAAACCCATCTAATCGCAATGTTTCATCCCTTTTTTCGTATTTTGTATAGAATGATGGCATTTTTTTCATTTTTAGAACTTTTCGATATCGAAAAATTGGGCGTGGTCATAGTCAGATTTCGCCCATATTTAATACCAAGACAAAGTGAGTTCATGTAAGTACGTGAACAAAGTTTGGTAAAGATATATCGATTCATGCTCAAGTTATCGTGTTAAGGCCGAGCGGAAGAACAGACGGTCGGCTGTGTGGTAGAACTGGCCGTAGTTTCAACCGATTTCGGCCATTTTCAGGGAAAAAAGTTATCGTCACAGAGGCTATGCCGTTACCAAGGTTCACAAGGATTGGTAAATTTTTGTTCTACTTATGGCATTAAAAGTATTCTTGACAAATTAAATGCAAAAGGGCGGAGCCACGCCCGTTTTGAAATTTTTCTTTTATTTTTGTATTTTGTTGCACCATATCATTACTGGAGTTGAATGTTGGCATAGTTTACTTATATTCTGTAAACACACCCAATTTTTTGTAAAAATTTGACTTAAAAAAAATTTTTTTTTTAAAGCGGGCGGGTTATTCGATTTTGCTAATATTTATTTAGAACACATAAATTAATAAGAGTAACGTTCCTGCCAAATTTCATCATGCTGTCTTCAACGACTGTCAAATTAGAGTTTGCATTAAATTTAAATTCCCTTCTTTTAAAAGTGGGCGGTGCCACGCCCATTGTCCAAAATATTACTAATTTTATATTTTGCGTCATAAAGTCTACCTACCTACCAAGTTTCATCGCTTTATCCATCTTTGGTAATGAATTATAACACTTTTTCGATTTTTCGAAATTTTCGATATCGAAAAAGTGGGCCTGGTTATAGTCCGATTTCGTTCATTTTAAATAGCGATCTGGCAAGGGTGCCCAGGAACTCACATAGCAAATTTCATTAAGATACCTCAAAATTTACTCAAGCTATCGTATTAATGGGCAGACGGACGGACGGGCGGACATGGCTAAACGAATTTCTTTTTTCGCCAAAGCGATTTGGATGTATAGAAGTCTATATCTATCTCGATTAGTTTATGTCGTTACAGGGTACCGTTATGCGAACAAAATTAATATATTCTGTGAGCTCTGCTGAGCTGGTTATAATTCTGCACTACTACATTTCCGTGGTGAACACTCAGCCTTTTACATTTATCTAGCCCAAATATCGGTTATTTGAAGGAACTCATTCATGTGCCGCTCGAACCCGGCGTATAACTTAATATCGTCCATATGGACGAGGTATGAGAACTTACACTATGCACCTTCTCTTCCTTTTATGTTGAGTCCATTTTTGGTATCATTCATCAAGGTCGATAGTGGATTAAGCGCCAGGCAAAGAGGAATTAAGCTATCTCCTTGTAGCATGCCTCTTCTAGTGGGTATCGTGGAAATACTTTGGAGTCCATTTTTATACTCAGCGTGCTTTGCACACAGACTATATTAACTTTGATTGGATAGCGGTTGGTTGTACAGGTATGAAGGAATCGAGATAGATATAGACTTCCATATAACAAAATCATCAGTATCGAAAAAAATTTAATTGAGCGATGTCCGTCCGTCCGTCTCTCCGTCCGTCCGTCTGTCCGTCCGTCCGTCTGACCGTTAACACGATAACTTGAGTAAATATTGAGATATCTTCACCAAACTTGGTACACGAGCTTACTTGGACCCAGAATAAATTGGTATTGAAAATGAGCGAACTCGGATGGTAATTACGCCCACGTTTTATATATATATAACATTTTGGAAAACACAAAAAACCCTATTATTTAGTAAATAATACACCTAGAATGTTGAATTTTTTAAAATGGGCGTGGCACCGCCCACTTGTGATAAAATCAATTTTACAAATATTATTAATCATAAATCAAAAATTGTTAAACCTATCGTAACAAAATTCGGCTGAGAAGTTGGCTTTACTATAAGGAATGCTTTGAAGAATAATTAAAGAAATCGGTTAAGAACCACGCCCACTTTTATATAAAGGATTTTTAAAAGGGTCGTGGACGAATAAAATAAGCTATAACTTTGCAAAAAATAATTTTGGATCAATGATATTTCACTAATCAAGTTTTATTGTTAGAGGAAATGGGGAGACATTTTTTTAAACGGGCGGTGCCACGTTTTATGTTGAAAAGTAATTTATCTGAAATGAAATGTGCAATTGAAGCTTACGCTGAGTATATAATGTCGGTTACACCCGAACTTAGACACTTTTACTTGTTTGTTTTTAGATTAAGTGTTATCTCCCATGTATTCGAAAGATGTTCAAGGGAACTTATTATGTTTGGTACACTTTTAGCACCTCAGTTAACCATGAGTGGGGCACACTGTCATAGGCTTTATTTAAGTCTTTAAGTGCCGTATATATATTTCTTTGTTTGTGGTATGCTTGTTCAATTACAATGGAGTCTAAAGAAGTAGCTCTTTGCATCCTTGAGAATTGTTTACACAACCTTTCTTTTCAATAGCAAGAATATTTTGCGTCTTTAAATCTTATTAGCAATAAATCTTATTACCAGAATTTGTAAAGCGTACACAAGCACGTTATTGGTCGATATTTCGCAGGGTCCTTAGTATTATCCATATATTTTGGCAACCGATATGTTTTACCTTTTGTCCATGTATTAAAGTATTATTTTGTAAATACAATGAAAAAAATTGCTCTATATATATGTGTATATATGTGAACTTCTTAATCCAGAATTTATGGATGTTATCCGGGCCTGCGGCTTTCCATATATGGGTGTTTTTGATTGCATCACTTATATTCCTCTCACTTACGGTTACGTTTTCCATAATTTCAAATTATTTCGCTTTTTGGTATTCTTTCCCAATACATGGAGCATTTTCATTATGCTTCATCTTTCTATCCGGGATGTTTCTGGTGTATCTCCTCCATCCATCTCTGTGCTATCTCGAAGTCGCATATAAAAATATTTTTTATTTCTTTGGAATGTTAAACTGGCCTCCTTTCATTTCTCGGAAAAAGTATGTATAGGTAGGTCGTTTCTTGAATGCATTCTATAAGTTTCTTTAACTTCTTAAAACCACTTCTCAATTTTTAAGCTTCTGTTACGAGCTATATACTGAGTGATTCGACCGAGTTGTGCTCGAAAATTTTCTATTTGATTATCTAGAAGACTTTCTATCTGCTTCCAGGCTGGTTTGCCCTTAACGTTTGTAGCCTAATAAGCATTCTGGGGCCTAATTTTATTTTATTTTATATTATATTACATTATTTTTTATTTTATTTTTTTTTGTTTTATTTTATTTTATTTTATTTTATTTTATTTTTTATTTTGTTTTATATTATTTCCCTTAATTTTAATTTATTTATTTATTTTGTCATGTTATATATTTATCTGTTTTGTTATAATTTATTTTAATATATTAAATTTGTTTAATTATATTTCATTTTATTTTTTTGTTTATTTTATTTTATTTTGTTTTAATTTATTTTATATTATTTCAAATAATTTGTTTTTATTTTATTCGATTTTGTTTTTATTTCAATTTGATTAATATTATTTTATTTTATTTTATTTTATTTTATTTTAGTTTGGTTCATGTTATTTTATAGAAATCGCATATTACACACAGAAAAAAATCCCGCTAGGTCCAGCAAGAATCGAGATATTAAACCTACTCGTATTTATGGTTCGATTTGGCTCATATATGTAAAAACTATTACACACAATCCGGAAGAAGTGATATCAAAATACTTCGGAGTTCGTGGAGGGACAAGCATACACGGCGCTAGGTCGAGTAAAGTCTTTTGGAAGGATTATGTATTGAGTACTTAGATTGTAACAAATTGTCAGGAAAGAGTCCTAAAATGAGTCACTAAGTGAACTAAATAGAATGATAAATAATAGGCAATTAAATAAAGACTAGAAACTTGAAAATAAAATAATTTAAAAAAAATTTTAAGCTAAACGGTTTTATTGAAATCAATACTTACATTAAGTGACAAGTTAAGGTGTCTAAGTTCTGGTGTAACCGCACATTATATACTCAGCGTGAGCTTCAATTGCACACTTCATTTCAGATAAATTACTTTTCTACATAACACCTGGCACCGCCCGTTTACAAAAATTTCTCCACATTTTTTCTTACAATAAAACTTGATTAGTGAAATATCATCGATTCAAAACTATTTTTTGCTAAGCTATAGCTTATTATTCTAGTCTGCGACCCTTTTAAACTTGTTTTATATCTAAGTTGCCGTGGTCTTTAACCGATCTCGTCCATTTTTACTAGAAATATTTTCTACTATAGGCAAAATTTGTGTACCCAATTTTATTACGATCCGTTAATTTTTCTTCTAGTTATGGCTCCCGAAACATAGAAAATTGCTTAGTCATAAAAGGGCCGGTGCCACACCCATTTTTTTTAAATTGAATTTTTCCCTTTTTACTGTTATAAATCCACTTGGGAAATGAAATACCATTGATATGAAGCTCTTTTTTGCAGATATAGCTTATTTTATTCATCCATGACCCTTTTAAAAATCTTTTATATAAAAGTGTGCGTGGTCTTTGACCGATTTCGTTAATTTTTCTTCAAAGCATTTCTTATAGTAAAGGCAAACTCTCTGATGAATTTTGTTACGATATGTTTAACTATTTTTGATTGACGATTAATAATATTTGTAAAATTGATTTTATCAAAAGTAGGCAGTGCCAGGCCCATTTTAAAAAATTAAAAAAAATTTTTATCTAGAGTCTCAATAACAGTCCACACGACAAATTTCAGCATTCTAGGCGTATTATTTACTAAATAATCAGATTTTTTGTGTTTTCCAAAATGTTATATATATAAAAAGTGGGCGTGGTTATCATCCGATTTCGCTCATTTTCAATACAAATATATTCTGTTCAGATAAGCTCGTGTACCAAATTTGGTGAAGATATCTCAATATTTACACAAATTATCGTGTTAACTAACAGACAGACGGACATACGGACGGACGGAGATGGCTCAATCAAATTTTTTTTCGATACTTATGATTTTGATATATGGAAGTCTATATCTATCTCGATTCCTTTATACCTTTACAACCAACCGTTATCTAATCAAAGTTAATATACTCTGTGTGCAAAGCAGGCTGAGTATAATAATAATATTAAAAGCTAGAAAATAATTAGGTAGATCCTAGGTACTGGTCATCACACTCAATCTAGGGCGTTCATCAGAAAATGAAATAAAACGTTGGGCGCGTGAAATTTAGTTGGTTTCAGGTTATTATATTTATATGATTTCAAGTTAACCTGAATGCTCTCTATTTCAATAAAAACAGTAGTGTATACACCTCTCTGTCTACTTGCATACATACAAATTGTGTCTGTGCTTAGAATATTTGGTTAAATGTAGGTGATGTGATTTTTTTGAGTTGCTGGGTGATTTCGCCAATATTAACTTTACCACGTGCATTGTTCCCACAAACCGATACAATGTAGTGACTAAACTCACGCTCCATATTAATTCATACATCATTCCAATAGTACAGACCAGGCATGCTTAACTAACGAACCGATATCAATTCGTTACGATAATTAACGTTAATAAACGAAACAAAGTCATTTCGTTTCGTTTATTAACGTTTAGAACGTCAAATTAACGAAATGATTTTGTTTCGTTTTCTGCCATATCAAAACGAAATCAAATCGTTTATTTTCATTAATAATTTCAAACTATGCTGGCAAAGCTGATTGACGGCGGAGTCATTAAAGGTGAAAGCATTAGCCAAGCTGATTGCAACATTTCTCATGAATTTTGACAGTACGAACATTTCTCAGAGTATTTTTGACATTACCACCAACGAATTACACAAACAAATTACATGGAGTTTGTGTGTATGTCCGCTCGCTGTTACCACCTTACGGCTTCACTATGATTATAGCATTGCCAGCACAACTCAAACATCAAGTATCACGCTTTTGTTAACGTTTTTAGCGTTAACGAAAGCTTTTCGTTTCGGTTAAAAACGAGATACAATTTATCTTGATAATTTCTTTATTGATAATATTTCGAAGTGTTTCAACGGAAACGGTAGAAATTTGTTGATAAACGATTAACTTAACGTTAAGGTGCATCCCTGCTACAGACTGAACTTACGCTTACACTTCATTTACTTCTCAATTCAGTTCACCAATACCGCACACTACGCTTACCCTTACACATTCTCTAGTACTCCCTGCAGAATATCAATATCAATACCCCCTAAGCATGCATTCACTTTCCTAATATATTGTTCTATGTAGCACACCTTTTACAAAGACTACGCTTACGCTCACACATTAAGGATTACCCCATACCATGAACGGAGATGTTTACACATCTCAAATTCACTCAATGTCTGCACATACATACTTTCATCACAAAATTTAAACGAATATTTTTTTAGTTAGCATATTTATTTGAATCACTTCATCCTTAGGCACTTCACTCGCTATTGAGCCAATCGTGTCAACAATCCTTTTCTGATATTTAAATGGCGTACTTACAACAATAGTGCGTCAACAATTGCTTCTAAGTGTGCCAAGGTCTGTTTAAAACTGGATCGAAATTCTTTCAACAACATTCATGCTCAGGTATTGTGAGGATGAGTAAACTCTTTTGTTTTTTGTCAACTTTGTCAAATCAGACAGATTTTTGTTTTTGTATGATATATTACATATTTATTGAATGTTAATATTTTGCAAAGTTGGTAATCAGAGTGCTCCTTCGAGTAAGTTTTATTTTTTCAAGTCATGCAAAAGTGTTCCTTGGTCTTTCTTTTATTTCTACAGCTTCTTCGAAAACTGTGCGAAAAGGAAAGGCGTGATGTGGTGAAAGCGTGTTCCGTATACCAAACTTAAGGTCCCGTGTTCAAGTCACGGTCATATAAGGAAGTCTAATTTTAAGCGAAACGGAATTATATATAGCCAGATGTGTGCTCGCATACATATATTAGGTATATATTTAAGGAGATGTATTACAAACATTAAATGATAGCAAAAATGAAATAAACTACTTATACACATGCAAATATCGCCTTCGGTAAGAAGCCATAAAACATTGTTCTTCCGAATATCATTAATTGGTCGCTTTTTGTTCGAATTTGTATTGTAAGTTGGAGAAGAGCGTAAGAAAAAGGGGCACACAAGGCCCGTTTACAATATTTTTTACATTTTTGCTTCTTATGCTAACATATTTGTGAGAGTTATGTAGTTACGTGCCATAAATACATTGGCTTTTTTAACCGTAAGTGAAACTATAAGCAACCCTTTATAGGCGTGGCCGTTATCGAACTTTTATCAGACCAATATATGGTTCCTATTTAAGGAACCATTGTTGTTATCTATACCCATGCTGCGTAATATTATTTAATATTTATTTTTCTATACATATTTAAATTTTTTCAATCTTATGTTGAACAAAATAAAATTAATCTACCAATTTTGTATCTTAATTCACAGATGAATGGAGAGGCGGACAAAGAGGATGATTCTGAAATATCACGAAGTATTAGTAACCGCTTTTTTGAAAAACTTTTAAGTTTTCTTATGCAAACCGATTTTGTTAAATTTTATAAAGCTTATGCATCGTGGCGAGAATAATCTCTATGTCAAATTTCAACACGATATTTTCAACGACTTTCGATATACTGTATAAATACTTTAAAATTTTATTCTTCCAAATGGTGCCCCCATAAATTCAGAAACACATTTTTTCAGAAAACATTAGTCAGAAACTTTTTTTCAGAAAAAAAAATTCAGAAGTTAAATTTCGGAAGTCAAATTTCGGAAGTCAAATTTCAATAGGCAAAATACAGAAATCAAAATTTTTAAAGTAATCAGACGACAGAAAAAATATTAAATTCAGAAACACTTATTTATTTGGAAGGTATTAAGTATAAAGAAAAAGTAGCACAATCTAAATTGTGTTCAATGGCAAGCGTGGAATTAATTAAATCGTTTTCACATTTATCCTTTTCAAATTAGTTTACAATATTAAACAAACGCTGGTCGAAATCTTTATATTTTTTCTTGCGTTTTCGATAGGTTCGCCTCCAACTGCAAATCGCTACAATTTTGTTTATGATTTTTCCTGTGCGTTTTTTATTTTATTTATGAAATTAAATATGTTAGGGTGTGTCCCAAACGCACTTTGAATTGCGTTGTGCCACCCCTCGATATAATTATTTGTTCGGGTTTCACCCAATTCGGTGATACAATACATATTCTTCAATTCTATTGGATATAACGCCTTATTTCGACGTTCCTGCGTTCCAGGGTGAAAAAAATTCAGATTTCAAAATTCAGAAAGTAATTAGGCAGCAAAATTTAATGTTTTTTCGCTGTCTGATTATTTTCTGAAATTTGGCTTCTGAATTTCGACTTCTGAAACTTTACTTCTGAATTTTGATTTGTGAATTTTTGACTTCTAAATTTTGGCTTTCTGAAAAAAAGGTTCTGACTAATGTTTTCTGAAAAAATCTGTTTTTGCATTTTCGTTTTCTGAATTTATGGGAGGAACCCTTCCAAATTCACTCTCAATGTTATCGAATTTTTTTGCTCATCATAAAGTCAACCAACATATTATCGGTCTTTCATAAAGATTTATCGCTATTTTTCCATTTTTCGAAATTTTGATATCGAACATTTTTAATGTAGGCTTGGTCTGTAGAATGACCGCTTGAAAAACCGCTTGAAAAACATTAAATTTTTCTTCTTATAAATGTAAGCAGTACCACGCCCATTTTCAAAAATGTATTCAAATTTCTATTTATTATCAAAATACAACTCAAGTATCATGTTTTTTTACTTTGTATGTCTTTAATAATGAATAATCGCATTTTTAGAAATTTTCGATTTCGAACAAGCAATTCTCGCTTTCGCCTACTTTCAATACAAAATTAATTTTGGTTCCAGATAACCCAATGTATAAGATTTTTTAAAAATATTTCAGCTTTTGCTCAAGTTATCGTATAAGTAAGTGGACGGCTGGATCAAAACTTTTTTCGATGATGATTTTGACAAAAGGATGTTTATACCTTATCTCAATTTGTTTAATGCCATTAAGAACAACCGTTATTCGATCAATGTTATAATACGTTTCTGAACAAATTAAGTGTAGTAAAACATGTCTATTCTGAATGAGTATTTTCTTATTGTATTTCATTTTGAATTTACTCTCAGACTAAGCAAATCTTACCACACGCCTTAGAAAGGAAACTTTACGTAGATCCTTTTTAAATTTTAACACCATATTTTATTTGTAACTGGGTTATGCACCTTGCTTGCCACCTATAAGATCATTTTCAAAGAAACAATTTCCGTAAGTTCATTTGAAATGAAATAAGTAAAGGCGTATAAGTTCGGGTGTAACCGAACATTATATACTCAGCTTGAGCTTCAATTGCACATTTCATTTCAGATGAATTACTTTTCTACATAACACGTGGCAACGCCCGTTTAAAAAAAATGGCTCCCCATTTCCTGTTATAATAAAATTTGATAAGTGAAATATCATTGATTCAAAACTATTTTTTGCTGAGTTATAGCTTATTATTCTAGTCTACGACCCTTTTAAACTTGTTTTATTTCTAAGTTGCCGTGGTCTTTATTCGATCCCGTCCATTTTTACTAGAAATATTTTCTAATATAGGGAAAATTTGTGTACCCAATTTTATTACGATCCGTTAATTTTTCTTCGAGTTATGGCTCCGGAAACATAGAAAATTGCTTAGTCTTAAAAGGGGCGGTGCCACACCCATTTTCAAAATTTTAATGTTTTCCAATTGAATATTATATTTCAATTTAAAAAGAAAAATTCTATTGCCACAAAGCTTTTTTCGCTAAGAGGTAGCTTATAATTTTCGTCTACGAACCTATTAAAAATCTTTTATATAAAAGTGGGCGTGGTCTTTAACCGATCTCGTCCAATTTTTATAGAAATATTTCCTGCCATAGGGAAAATCTGTGTTCCCAATTTTATTACGATCCGTTAGTTTTGCTTCGAGTTATGGCTCCCGAAACATAGAAAATTTCTTAGTCATAAAAGGGGCGGTGCCACGTCCATTTTTTTAAATTTCAATTTTTTCCTATTTACTGTTATAAATCCACTTGGGAAATGAAGTACCATTAATATAAAGCTCTTTTTTGCTAAGATATTTCTTATTTTATTCGTCCACGACGATTTTAAAAATCTTTTATATAAAAGTGGGCGTGGTTCTTAACCGATTTTGTTAATTTTTCTTCAAAGCATTCCTTATAGTCTAAGGCTAACTCTCTGCCGCATTTTGTTACGATAGGTTTAACGATTTGTGATTTATAATTAATAATATTTGTAAAATTGATTTTACCACAAGTGGGCAGTGCTGCGCCCATTTTAAAAAAATTTTCCAAATTTTTATCAAGAGTCTCAATAACAGTCCACACTTCAAATTTCAACATTCTACGTGTATTATTTACTAAATAAACAAGTTTTTTTGTATTTTCCAAAATGTTATATATATAAAAAGTGGGCGTGTTTATAAGCCGATTTCGCTCATTTTCAATACCAATCTATTCCGAGTGCAGATAAGCTGGTGTACCAAATTTGGTGACGATATCTCAATACTTACTCAAGTTATTGTGTTAACGGACAGAGGGACGACCGGATGGACGGACGTGGCTCAATCTAATTTTTTTTTCGATACTGATGATATTGATATGTGGAAGTCTATGTCTATCTCGATTCCTTTATACCTGTACAACAAACTGTTATCCAATCAAAGTTAATATAATCTGTGTGCAAAACACGCTGAGTATAAAATTTAAGGCATCCTCTTGGCGGAACTTGTTAAGTAACGACCAAAAACAATCTAGTCGGTTAGCGTCATTTATCAAATATAATGATTATTCATTACGCTCATTTAACCAACACTTATAACCGAAACCTTAAAGTTTTAGTTCGAATTCTTACATTACTGAATAAGAATTAGTGTCATTAACTGACACATTAAAACATTGATCGTTTCAACTACGCATCAGCAAACGTAGTCATCATTTAAACATTAACATAACCAAAATTGGCAAAGCTTAGATGATGCTCGTATGTATTTATAATCTTTACTCTATCTTAAGCAGCGTAACTTTTTAGCTTTTTTTCTTACATTTTTTAATAGATACAGCAACAAACACAAAAATGGCAGCCTACATTTTTTGTCGAACTTCGTAAATTGACTCCTTCAATTTTGGTAATTTAGGAAAAAAATATTTTGAATTTCGTTACTAAAACAAGTAAGGAAGTCTAAGTTCGGGTGAAAACGAACATTACATACTCAGCTGTACACTTGAAATGCTGCTGTTTTTTTTTTTTTTTTGTGTGCTTAATAGTGTTACAAGACTGCGCAACAATACATATACATATGGTTCTATTCTGAACTAATTTTCCTTCGAGTTATGGCTCCCGAAACGTAGAAAATTGCTTAGTCAGAAAAGAGGCGATGTTACGCCCATTTTTTAAAATTTGAAGGTTTTCTTATTTACTGTTATAAATACACTTGGGAAATGAAATACCATTGATACAAAGCTCTTTTTTGCAAAGATATAGCTAATTTTATACATCCACGAACCTTTTAAAATCTTTAATATAAAAGTGGGCGTGCTTCTTCATTCCTTATAGTAAACGTAACCCTCTGTCGAATTTTGTTACGATAGGTTTAACGATTTTTGATTAATGATTAATAATATATGTAAAATTACTTTTATCACATGTTGGCGGTGCCACGCCTATTTTAAACAATTTTTTACAAGAGTCTCAATATCAGCCCACACGCCTAATTTCAACAATCGAGGTGTATTATTTACTAAGTAATGAGATTTTTTGTGTTTTCCAAAATGTTGTATATATAAAAAGTGGGGCGTGGTTATTATCCGATTTCGCCCATTTTCAATACAAATCTATTCTGGGTCCAGAAAAGCTCGTGCACCAAATTTGGTGAAGATATCTCAATATTTACTCAAGTTATCGTGTTGACGGGCAGACGGACGGACGTATAGTCGGACGGACATGGCTCAATAAAATTTTTTTCGATACTGATGATTTTCATATATGGAAGTCTATATCTATCTCGATACCTTTATACCTGTAAAACCAACCGTTATCCAATCAAAGTTATAATACCCAGTGTATAAGTACAGCTGGGTATAAAAGGAAACAAATCCCAAAATATTTTTGAAACAATTCAATAAAAATTATAAAAAATTTCCAACTTTTTTATTGGACAGCAAAACCTCTTACTCAAAGAAATTTAGAAAACTTTAAATAAAATTTTGTAAATTTTCGATAAATCTTTCCGAATATTTTCGAAAACATTTTTGACATTTACTTCCATAGATTCAGCGACGAAATGCATGGATGTTCCTTCATACCATATCCAAAACAAAAAACGAAGAATTTTGTTGTAGAAATTTATGCAGGTTACTGCTGCTATTTTCTTGTTCGCGGCTGTAGATACATAGTCATGTATACACAAATTTGCAAACTTTTTGAATTGAATTTATATGTCACAGGTTATGTTTCACAAACGTGTTCATGGTGCTCGTGTGTTCTATTCACCGTTATTTACATATGTATTATTCTTCACAAAACTTTGTTGAAATGCTCTCAACTTTGTTGTTTTAAGCAAGATAGAGTTTTTCGTTTACACTTAAATGTATACGCAATGATGTTATATGTGTATGTATGTATGTATATGCGTATAGGTATATTTACTTGTTGTATTCGTAGACTTATTGTGTGGATATGCGCGGGGTTTGTTAAATGTGAACACAGTGAACAGAAGTTTTATACTGTAGTGTAAGAAATTGTAAAATTTTGTCCTCTTTTTAGTATTTTTATAAGAGAGGAACATATTTGAAGCTGCCAACCGCAAAGCAAAAAAAAAAAAAACCAGCGAAGGATCAATGTTGCCAATAAGTGCTACTTTAGACTATGTAAGCAATTGAAAAGTTAAGTCATCTCTCGGAAAACAAAAATCATGCTTTACAAATCTCTAATCGTACCCGTATTGCTATATGGTGCAAAAGCATGGAGCACAACATCATCAGATGAGGAGGCTCCAGGAGTGTTCGAGAGAAAAGTTCTTAGAAGGATTTACGGTCACCTATGCGTTGGAGAGTACCGAAGATGATTTACTGATGAGCTGTGCGAGCTTTACGAAGACATCATAGTTGTCTAGCGAATTAAAATACAGCGGCTGGGCCATATTATGCTAATGAAAAATGACGTCCCGGCTAAGAAGTATTTTTATAGGAACCCGCCTGTGGAATCAGGAAGAGTACGCTCCAATTTAGTAAGTGTATGAGTCATGAAAAACTCTCGAAATGATCCCGGAAGCAATAATAAAAAAGTTTCAAAATGAAATTAGGAAATTATGGAAGTGACTAAAAAAATCCCATTATGATAACAAAACAATCGCGAATGGATCTCTAATGACTTTTACAACAGATTATGTACAACTGTCTGATCCTTATAAACTTCACTTCACACAGAGTTATAACCTTTTCAAAAAATTATTAAAAGGAACTGTTCCCTGATGTATTCGACTCGCCATTTTAAATAAAAATATGGTAAAAGGGTTCTCCTTGTATGGTTTCGGCTACCTGTGCTCTAAATTTGATGCCAAACCCAATTAGCTGTTCTAATGTGATTTGGTCAACAGTAAACTCAAACAAGTAAAGGTGTCTAAGTTCGGGTGTAACCGAACATTATATACTCAGCGTGAGCTTCAATTGCACATTTCATTTCAGATAAATTACTTTTCTACATAACACGTGGCACCTCCCGTTTAAAAAAAAAAATGTCTCCCCATTTCCTGTTATAATATAATTTGAGAAGTGAAATATCATTGATTCAAAACTATTTTTTGCAAAGTTATAGATTATTATTCTAGTCTACGACCCTTTTAAACTTGTTTTATTTCTAAGTTTCCGTGTTCTTTATTCGATCCCGTCCATTTTTACTAGAAATATTTTCTACTATAGGGAAAATTTTTGTACCCAATTTTATTACGATCCGTTTATTTTGCTTCGAGTTATGGCTCCCGAAACATAGAAAATTTGTTAGTCATAAAAGGGGCGGTGCCACGCGCATTTTCTTAAATTTGAAGTTTTCCAATTTACTGTTATAAATCCACTTGGGAAATGAAATACCATTGATATAAAGATCTTCTTTGCAAAGATATAGCTTATTTTATTCGTCCACGACACTTTTAAAAATCTTTTATATAAAAGTGGGCGTGGTCCTTAACCGATTTCATTAATTTTTCTTCAAAGCATTTCTTATAGTAAAGACAACCTCTGTGCTGAATTTTGTTACGATAGGTTTAACGAGTTTTGATTTATGATTAGCAATATTTTTAAAGTTGATTTTATCACAAGTGGGCGGTGTCACGCCCATTTTAAAACATTTTTTCAAATTTTTATCAAGAGTCTCAATAACAGCCCACTTGTCAAATTTCAACATTCGAGCTGTATTATATACTAAATAATCAGGTTTTTTGTGTTTTCCAAAATGTTATATATATAAAAAGTGGGCGTGGTTATCATCCGACGGACGGACGGACATGGCTCAATCAAATTTTTTTTTTTTGATACTGATGATTTTGATATATGGAAGTCTATATCTATCTCGATTTCTTTATACCTGTACAACCAACCGTTATCCAATCAAAGTTAATATATTCTGTGTGCAATTTACGCTGAGTATAAAAAAGGTGTAAATTCCATGTATAAATTTCATAACACACCGATAACAATTCGTTAACCCTGCGATCAAATCGATAATATCTTCTATTTCAATCGATACATTTTCGATATCAAATAGATAGATTTTCGTTAAATCGATGTAAAATCGATATCTCTTTGATAAAAAACGATACCATTTTAATAACATATCGATAAGTTTTAGATAACTTTTTCATTATGTGTCGATAACTTTTAAATAACAAGTCTGCAAATTTTTGATAACAAAAAGATAAATTTTCGATAGAAAATTGATAAGATTTCGATAAAAAATTGAAAATTCGTCGAAAGCGTTTACTGTCGAAAGCAAATATATACTTACTTAATTGGCGCTTAACCGTTTAACGGCTATGGCCGTCCAACAAGGCGCTGGTCGCTTCTTCTCTCTGTCAACTGGCGCCAATTGGTCACACCAAGGGAGTTAAATCGTTTTTCACCTGGTCCTTCCAGCGGAGTGGGGGCCACCCTCTTCCTCTGCTTCCACGGGCGTGTTCCGATAGACACACTTTCTTAGCCGCACAACATCTTTCATTCGCATAACATGGCCTATGGACTATTTAGGTGTCTGCGTAAAGCTCTTACATCTCATCGTTAAATCTTCTTTGGTACTCGCCATCGCCATCGCCAACGCGTAGAGGTTCATAAATCTAAAAAAAAAAAAAAACAAATATATAGCACTTCGAAAATAATTGGTACCGTGTATACGTCCTCAATGCCACACATATAATAAAACTTTCCTTTCCTTGCCTAGATTTTCTGTCTAATTTCGATCTTAACATCTCTATCACATATATTGGTACCGTGTATACGTCCTCAATGCCACACATATAATAAAACTTTCCTTTCCTTGCCTAGATTTTCTGTCTAATTTCGATCTTAACATCTCTATCACATATATTGGTACCGTGTATACGTCCTCAATGCCACACATATAATAAAACTTTCCTTTCCTTGCCTAGATTTTCTGTCTAATTTCGATCTTAACATCTCTATCACATATATTGTTCCCACATTAAGTTACAGTCTTAGTTCTCCCATACAACATATCAATCACACACACTGTGCCAAAACTAATACTTGGGCAATACACAAGGTCTCCTTTTCGCCGTATGTGCTATGGTTTAGTAAAATTTTATATTAAAAACCATGGAAACAACTCAAATCTTAAAATTTTACATGAATGCGACACGCCTGTATCTTGTATAGAAAACAAAATACGGCTCTATAAAGCCATTCTCAAGCAGATTTGGACATGCGGAATACAGTTTTGAGGAACTGCTAGGAACTCCATTGTGGGGTGTCAATCAAAAACTTTACGATACATTGTTAATGCATCTTGATTTGTTACCAATGAAGCTGTTCTATACGACCTAGGTATTCCTTTTAAAGAATTAAATTCCTAAATATAGTACCATATATCTGGAACGCCTATCTTATCGCATACTTCTAATGGTACCTTGTCTCTAATATCTAATGAAGCTAATAATGAGGGTCCATTTATGATTCTGCAAAAGTCCAAGCGGGCAAAGAATTTAAAGTTAAAAATGCTAACCAAGCGAATGAGCCAATGAATCCTCCTGCTTCTTCAAAGGCTCCACCTATAATTTCTGTTCAAGCTCAACCTGCTTCTCCGTCTGCCAGCTCTGGTACTAGTACTAAACAAAAGCTACCAGCTAGTTATGCTGATGCTTCCAAGACAAAAGTAAAATAGTGTGTAGATTGATTGTAATGATGGGAATGGCGCTAACCTAAGCAGAGTCCCGGGTATATACCGAAAGTAAGGGTTTCCCGGGTAAATGTACAAAGGCCATTAGCTTTTGGAGTGAGCAATAATGTTAAATTAGGTGTTGTCGCTAAGCTTATATGGTTGCATATCCCATCTTTGCACTAGCAGCACAGCTCAGTTGGGTTTGCCGATCACCACTGCGCACTAGCATAATTTAAAGCGAAGTCATTGGTGCCGTTTGTCGTATCGCTGTAGTCGTATCGCTAACGTAATCAGCTGTTTATCGTTACGGCGGAAAAACAAAAACCAATTGGTTGGCTACGATACGGTTACGACCTTAAGCGCCAAATACACGACACGAATATTTCCGCGAACATTCCGCAATCTTGTTCGCAGCTTTGGCCATATACCATACGAACTTTTGGCCGAACATTAGTTCTCTTTCAGACAGCGATGAATACGGACAACAATTGTGCTGCAGCAATATTGCTCGCTATGGCAATTAAGCGTAAAAAAAAGAGAGAAGATCGCAAAAAAAGAATTTGGTGCAAAGAATGGTTTAAAAAACGAGCAGTTCTTGGACAAAGTGAGCTTATTAAAGAACTGGAATTCACATCACAAAATGATTTTAAAAATTGCGCCGGTATTGCGCCCACAAACTAGTTATTTTTTTATAACTGTATCCTTTGTGGCATCAGGATCTACTTCTTTTAATTTTTCGATTAAAGTCGCATAGTCATTATTCTTTTTAATTCTGTTACAATAATCTTTGCTTTTTACTTGCCACAATGATGGCAAAGATTTATACATTTCAATAAATTCACTCAGAAATTTTTTATTGTCCATTTTACTTTTTCGCTCACGTCTGTCCCGTTCAGAAATTACTACGATTATGAGCTATTTCGCCATACACGCACGAACAGTTCGCGCAAATGTTTGCCAAAAATAAAATTTTTTTGATTTTTGGCGAACATTTGCGCGAACTGGCAAACACCACCATACACGACAGAAAAGGTCACAGAAACATGACATAACGGGAATGTTCGCGGAAATGTTCGTGTCGTGTATTTGGCACTTTAGCGGCACCAGTAATCGATTGCTTTGATTCACATAAGGTTGGTCGAATCAGCTGTTATAAGGTTACCGATACAGTTACCGATAACGCACCAATGTCTGCAGCTTCAGTTTACATTAAACTACGCATCGCCGAACCGCCATCGTTCTTTTGCTTTTTTTATCGCCCGCCCGCCGTCGCGCAACTATTTCATTTTATTTTATTTTAAATACTTAAATAAATTATTTTTTTATATAACTTGGTTTTATATTATAATATGAAAATTGTTTTAAAACGACACCGAAGGATGTAAAAAATCTTGAAATAGCAACATGAAGCCACTTCTAGACTCAAAACAAACAAATTTCATTTGGTTGCATGGCTGATCCAGAGCACCTCGACTCAAAACCTACCGAGCGCACAATTTTTTCTTTGTTTTTGTAAATCCACGCGAGGCTTCCCTGGTTTAAAATTTAAACCAAGCTCGGTGCACTCATTTTTACAAAACCGGTTTAATGTAAATTTTTAACCAAACTGGGTTTTGTCATATATGTAGTAGACAAATTTTTCAGATGTAGGTTCAAACAAATGCGTCATTTGATGATTCCAGGTCACATATTCTAAGTAGTTGGCATAAAACTTTTGGGAGAAAGAAGCATACAAAAAATTGGAAGCAAAGTTTTACCTTAATCTCATCCACGTTAAGATCGTCTATAGTATCATAAGAAATATCAAAGATTCTACATAAATTTTTGAAAATATTATATTACGGAAATCTTAATTTGACATAGGTCGATTAAAAGTTTATAAAACCAATTTTTGCTCACAGGGTTATTCAATTCGCCAATGTGTGCAAACTTGTAGATATAAACGTGCTTGCAGATCTATTTGCATAAATGTGACAAGAATTAAACATTCATACATTCATAACAGTTTATTTATTTAAGCAAATTGAGTTTTCATAGATGACATATTCGTAATAAAATTTCCCTAAGGGCATAAAGATCAAATATAAGTAATTTCGGTGCTTGTTTTATGAGTGTTTACAAGCAAGCATCAAATTGTAGTTAGGTTTGAAATATCAACTTGCAAAAATGTGATAAGAAATAAATTTGAATCGTAAAAGTTGACGCCGATTTTCGCAAATTATATTTGAAATGTGAAATAATAAAGTTGTTTATTTTATTTTAACTATACATGAAAAATATTCTTATTTTACTTATTGTACACATTTGTTTATGAGACAGTAATTTCTGTGGTTATTATATATATATACATATGCATATTATATATCTACATTCGGATATTCTGCCGTAAAAGTTATGACGGTTTGATAACGAAGTGAGAAAACATTGCAGTTTTGATTTCATATACATACATGAACCAATACACAGATCCGGCATTAAAAAATGAGAGAGCCGCCGTGGTGTGATGGTACCGTGCTCCGTTTACCACCAGTGTTGTCACTTCTAAAATCCATTTAGTGGTAGATTTTCAAAAACAAAGGGTGATAGATCTCCTAAAAATAGTGGTAGAATTTTCAAAATCATTAAAATCAAATTTTTTCAGATTATTATTATTCAACCATTAAAACGAACATAACAACTTCAAGTGCATTAACAACATACATATAAACATCTGTATGAAGAGTATGTGTATACTGTACAGGCTTTAGACCTTATCAAATAAAAAAACATAATTAAATAATAGTGGGACTCTCACATAGTTTTTAATTCTGAAGTTAGTAGTCGGTGGTTTTTAGGCGTTTTTGTAATAAACTATTTGAATAAGTATCAGAGAACTAGTCTTAAAAGTTTGAAAATGTTTTTACTACAAAAACCTTAACAGCTGAAATTGATAATCAAATGCAAACTACCGACCTAGCACTTTAACAAACCATGTGCGGATACGACTAAAGTTAATTTACAGTCTCCAAATATTCCATTTTTCATAGTACATAGTTCAAAAATATAATAATACTACTAAGAGACCTTAAAATAACAAATTACTTCAATGGTATCCAACGAATACCAATAGCCCGAATCTAATGAAATAGACTTGTGCATTAAAGCAATTTATTTTTTAAATCTTACAACTTACGTCCCTGACATCGAAGGCATCCATCGGATACTGCAATCGACGGCTGAGTGGAATATCGCTCGTATCTCGGCTGCCAGTTCGAGAACGCCCTATCTGAGAATGTTTTTCAAAAACACCATATTTCAGTTTTTCTTTTGAAAACGACCTATCTCAGAACTCGATTGAAGAACGCCCAAAATGTGTTTCATAAACGTCCCAGCTTATGTCACAAATTTATTAAATTTAAGCTGAGATAGAGCGTTTTTGAAACAAGTTCTGAAATAGGGCGTTATTCAAAAATTTTTTGGGATAGGGCGTTTTCGAAACGGCGGCAGAGGTACGGCGATATTCCACTCAGTAATCGAAATATCAGATTATTACAAAGTTTATGGCATGAATTTCCCATCAATAAAGTTAATTTTTACATAAAATTGTATAAGTTCTTTCGAATGTACGTAAGTATTATAAAAGTCACACATTTTATTGGTAAAAATTTGAAAAACTTATACAGAGTGTGCTTTACGTTTAATTTTCAACATACTTAAAAACCTTAATTTTAGGTCATTGTGAGCAACTTAAAGAACATAGTCGAATGCTGGCAAATAAAAAAGTGGTAGATTTTAAAAAAAAAGTGGTAGGAGTAGTAGATCCGGATTTTAGCCTAAATACCACTATAGTGGTAGATTGACAACACTGGTTACCACACCATGGCAGCACTCTGCGTGTATTTCTGCCATGGAAAGCTCTCAGTGAAAACTCATCTTGCCGTTCGGGTTCGGCATAAAACAAGTAGGTGGCGTCCCACCAAAGGAGCACGACGCAAAATGCAAGAGAAGCTCGGTCTTAAATCTCTTCGAAGCTTACCGCGCTTGCCATTTATTATTATTATTATTTTTTTTTTTTAAATCATAGATAGCTGTGAAGTAAATTTTCTCGGCGTGCCGTCACACTTTTTCAAAACATGTTTCTTTGCTAACGCAGTGTTCAGACTTTATTCCAATCGGAGTATTTTGCGCCGCTCCTACTTCCTACTAAATTTTTTGTCTCAAAGGTTTATTTGGTTCGAGTTGAAATCTAAATAGTATTACTACCTAATATTTGGTATTGGTATAATGGTTGAATTTTTCATTGTATACGTATGTAAAGCTGATTGTTTACAAGTGACTATTGGATGAAATGATGAGAATTCATTGCTCATGTCTTAAGACATGTTTGTTCATATTTTACTCACAGTTTTTGTACGTTTTTCGTCCGAATTGAGAATAGAAGGAGTAAAATGTAAGCAAAAAGTGTGTGTGGGCGCCAAAATTCAACATACGCCACTTTTTGAAGTTTTATATAGAATGAAAGACGTTGAGTCAGTGAGATCCGCTAACCCTGTTTTGCGATAACAGTCGCCAATTGGGAGTACCAAGCGAGGTCAAATCTTCCTCCAGCTGTCTCTCCCAACTCAGTGAAGATCTTCTTTTCCTCCGTTTAAATTTTTTATTCGCTGCCTTAGCGTCGTATCTGCGAAAAGCTCATATACCTCATAATCATACCTGCTTCAATACTCGCCGTCGACATCACGGATAGGACTATAAATCTTTCGCAGAACTTTTATCTCGAATACTCCAAGCGCCATCTCATCTTCTCTCGACACCTTCTATGATTCCTAGCCAAACATCAGGACAGGTATGATGAGTGATTTGTAGAGCGAGAATTTTGTTCGTCGAGAGAGGATTTTACTTTTCAATTGCGTAAAGAAGCCGTTATTGGTATTCTTCATTTGATTTCTAGGCCGACATCGTTTTTGCTTTTAATACTGCTTCCAAAAGGAAACGAAATCCTTCACAGTCTTATAGCCATCAACAGTGACGTGGCTACAAAAGGCTACGATGACAGCAAGTATTCGTCTTGTCCACATTTATTGAAAGGCCCACTGTTTTTGCGCCTTTATCTTATACTAATGCGGCAGTTACCCACGAACGTACGTAGAAAAAACGTGTCAGCTGACACGACCTATCTTATGAGTGTGCAATGTAAACGAAAACTCACCGACGTGCAACGCCCGTACGTACGTAGCCCGGAACGTAGAAATCAAAACAATTTTGATTTTTTCCGTAAGAACGTGTCAGCTGATCGCTCTCTCACTAGACAGAGTTGCCTAGTAAACTTTTGTGCGCTAATTTTTGACCGTTTGCAATTTTATGCAAAATAGCCTAATTAAACTTTGAAAAATTGTGGAAATAATTCGAAATAATTATGTAAAAGTGCTGATTATAAATATTTAATCTATTTATACTTATTTAATATGTATTCCGGCCTTTTACAATATCAAAAATTAAATTGGAAAAAGTTGATGTTTCCATAAGCATACATGCAAAATGGTCAATGGCAACAGTGCTTATCTGTAAACAATACACACACAAATATGTTATGTACATGTACACAGACGCACACATTGATTCCTACGGGCTTGAGCGTTCGGTCAAACGTGCTTCGTACGACAAACGTCCTTACGTACGGCACACGTCGGTGGGTAACTGCCGCATAACTCTTCGCCTGCATGCTTGAACAGCCCAGGGGGTATTCCGTCATTACTTGGCACCTTGTGATTTTTTAGCCGTGATACTGCATTCTCACTTCGCCATAGCTGGATGCCGGAGGGTTTTTTCATCATCGGCGATCGGGATATCGGGTTCGTCTATCCCCACACTCTGTACGCCAGCTACCAGATCGCTATTATCGTTCCTATAGGAATCTGCCCCGGTCTTGAAACCTTCTGTCATTAAAAGAGCATGAGATATGTATAGTAAATCGAAAGTAATAATAATAATATTTTTTCGCGAGTTCTAATGGGAGCAATGATTCGTCATCCTTCATATTTTAGACCGACTCCATGTGCATCTGATAAAGCAGATAATTTTTTTGCTGAGAAACATTTCATGGCAAAAACACAATCGAAGTGTTTGCCAAGCCACCGAATAAATTTGATGTTAGTTGTTAGCCCGCTTTCAAAAAGGAAGGAAAAATATATTCCGAAAATTAGATTTTTACTCCGGCGTTGTTGTTTACTCAGGTAACAGTTTTTCATACTCCGAACACGGCTAGCGAAATATGAGAGAAATGTAATAAATCTCAAAACTTCAAAAGAGCTACGTTGTTGTTGTTGTTGTAGCGATAAGGTTGCTCCCCGAATGCTTTGGGGAGTGTTATCGATGTGATGGTCCTTTGTCGGATACAGATCCGGTACGCTCCGGTACCACAGCACCATTTAGGTGCTAGCCCGACCATCTCGGGAACGATTTATGTGGCCACATTAAACCTACAGGCCATCCCCTCCCTCCCCACCCTCCAAGTTCCATGAGGAGCTTGGGGTCGGCAGAGCCTCGCCTGTTAGTGAAACAAGATTCGCCGCGGATAGGTTTGACAATTGGGTTTGTAGAAGCTATATATTGCGCTGGCAACCTGAAGGGTTGCGCTACACACCCCTTGAATCTGGTATTTTAGTCGCCTCTTACGACAGGCATACCAACTGCGGGTATATTCTGACCCCCTTACCCGCTGGGGGTAAAAGAGAGCTACGTCATCACACTTTTTTTCAAATTCGATTACAAATACAACAATTTCGGAGTGCTGGATCTTGGCTCATTTCTTTATGACTCATATATTTACGAAATATCTGGCTATAAACTTTTCTAAAAAATTGAATCTTCCATCAAATCATGTGCAACAAATTACTATTATAGTCTTCCGCGTCACAACTCCCCTCTCAACAAGTTTTTTGCCTAGATACAGTTTTTATATGGCTGCATAAGACTGAATCAATTTGACTCTTTTGGACTGCTCTTGTAGCTTTCCTACAAAAGCGGGGAAGAGTGGTAATATGTATCCCAAATACTACAGCTACATAAGCTTAACATAATTTCTGCTCAAACCCTTTGAGAGACTAATAGATGTGTACATAAAGTCCAACGTGGATGAAAAGCTTCCCTTCACAACAAAACATGCGTCCACCCAATGTCTATAGACAATGCGCTGCATAGAGTGGTGATAAACATAGCAAAAGCCCTGAAACATAAGGAGTATGCCTTACGAGTTTTCTAAGACATGACTGGGACCTTCAAAAATGTCTCTAAACAGACGATCATGGATTGTCTTAACTACATTGAATAGATCCAGTCATAACGAAATGGATCGACTTCATGTTAAATTGCAGGAAGATTTTTTCACAATTGGGGTTGTATGAACCCGCAAAATCAGTGGATAGGGACACACAGCAGGGCGGGCTGTTATAGCTTCTGTTGTGGACGTTCGTCCTCAAGCAACTGCCAAGGCGTTTCAATGAAGGACTCGTCAAATTTACGGCTTACGAAGATGACCTTGCAATTATCACAAGTGCATTCCAACAATTAGCTTTTTGATGAATCGTGTGCTTCGGGAATTACATACCTGGGCATCTAATGCTGGGTTGATTGCCAACGCAGAGAAGACGGATATGTTCTTGTTTACTTAGAAATACAAGGTCCAAAGTTTGACTAGGCCTAAGCTAGGAAGGGTGACCCTGCAGGAGAAACGATGCACAAAATATCTAGTAATCAATCTAGATGGTAAGTTATCATGGTAGCTGCACGTGGGGAAGAGAGTGTAGACGGCCTTGGCGATAATTTCTGTATGTAAAAGAATGCTGAAGTGAACGTGGGGCTTCTCGTTCTCTCTCTCTCTCTCTCATTAGGTATTTTCAGCGATTGTAAAGCCAATGCTATACTATAGAGTCAGTTTTTAGTGGACAGCCGCAAAAAAAAAGAAGCTATCTCAAAATATGGTAGGAGCAAGCCTACAAATCACTCGCAGCTCTGAAACAGATCTAGAAAGCAGCAATAAATGTGCTTCCTGCACCATACACTAGCACAGAGCTGAGAGCGACAAACAAAAACTTTTTTCTGAACTAATCGACACTCTAGAATTTCCATTAATCTGGATAGTGAGGCAATCGATGGATATGATTTGGATTTTGAACTTGCCAGAAGCGGCTGAGCGGAAGGAAATGAAGGAATAACCAGCACCAAGGTAGACCAAATTTTAACGTTAATAAAACTCAGCAAAAGCGACAGAGAACCAAGTTTTTATAGGTGTTTGTTCCGGCCTTAAAACATTCCGTCTGTGCCCGAATATTTTCCTAAAACTTGGAACGTTTTTTCTGACGGCTAGCAGCTCAAACTCCTCGCACTCACGCCTTTTTGTCTCTGCTTTTTATTCCGCTTTTTTCTTCCTGTAAAGGCGTCTTGCTTCTTTTTTCAGCTCGTGCTAGCATTTACACGGTATTTCTATTGTTTTTGTCCCAGGCCAGTTGGCAGCGTTTTCGCTTTCGATTGAAACGCGGAATACGTAATGTGTTTGTTGTAGCAGTGCTTCGCCCTTTTCAATAGGCGCGACCACTCACAAATTGTTATCTATATCCTATAACGGGGGTCCAAGGAAATTTGCAGTTTTACCAGAGGTGGACCAGAGAGGAAGGTGGGTTTGAAGTGTTGGATGCCCATTGCAATTGAAAAGAGGGCTGATGTCATATCGGGACACGTTACAAGCAGGACATATACTATGTATAACGGGGTTAAATCATTGTAGGTAAGAGCTTACACTGTTATAGAATTTCCATCGAAGCTGGGCTAGTGGTATCCTTAATCTATCTTAATATTCAATTTGTCCGGTTAACTTGTTCAGGGATTGGTAGCTGTTGGAAGGAAAGGTTGGTGGGGGGGGGGGGGGAGTCTATTGCCAAGTTGGCTGATGATCACTTTAGCGTCTTCCAAGTGAAAGTTGCTGCGATTAAGGATGTGGTGGATTAAGGCGCTACTAAGGTTAGGGAATTAAATATTTATTTTGACCTCGCTTGCGATGGCATCGAATTATTTATAATTAAGATTATCTGGGTCCTGGGACATAGTGATATCCCGGGAAACTGTCAAGCGGATCTCTTAGCCCGCATCGGTACAACTGAACCGGAAGAAGATGGCTGTAGGTATTTCGAGATTCCGCGGGTCACCTGTGGTTTGCTCCTGCAAAGATGAGCCTCGAGCCAGATCAGCACAATTTGGGCGAGCATGACCTCTTGCAGAATAGCAAGATTTTTCTGGCCGAAATTGGATGACAGGAGGAGGTCTGCCGAAATAAATGGGTTCACTAAGGCTCACCTATCAACGGTCATTAGGGTTTTGACAGGGCACTGTCTCATGGGAATCCATGCGGTACGTCTCAATATACTGGAAACTCCATCCTGCTATAATTGTATGGAGAATGATGAGGTGGAATCATGAAATCACTTTATGCTTGATTGCCCAGCTTTTGCCAGAACTAGGCGAACGCACTTCGGTCGCGACTAACTTGCATCTCCGTAGGATTTATCCAAGATTGAGATCGGTAACATTCGGAAATTTATAGTTGCCTCGCAACGATTCTCTGAGTAGCTATAGCTACGTCACCTTTATTTTATTGTATGTGGTATCACAACGGACTCTCATGTTGTCCAAGTGAGCTTCACCTATAAGGGCAGCTACCACCTAACCTAACCTAGCCTACTGCTAAATTCTTTTTCTTCGTATTTCCAAGCACTGATATCAACTCTTTTTTTTTTTTTTGAGGGGGGGGCTGAAAAATGCCTCATGCACCATTATTGCTACCGCCGAAGCAACCGTGTGTCCGTAGACTAAAAAACTGCCCCGTTTTGGAACCGTCGCCCACCCCGGTACCACTTTCTCATTACTTCAGGGTGGTGTTCCATTTTTCTCATCTTTTAAGAGCCTACTGTTGTCCCTGCTTCCAGGTTCCCGCAATTTGCTCTGAGTGTCGATTTAGTCGCCATTGCTTCGCATGCGCATTTCCCTGCGCTCCCTCTCAGCATCGATCAGGCGTGTCAGTACTATAAATGCCACTTTGCTCACTGTAATCCAGCACTCTTTCCTGTTGCACATTTGTGATACCAAATTTCTCGTGGTAGGTTCCTCCTCAAAGACTCTATGCAAGGCGAGACTTTCCTCGTGGAAACGGGGGCAGTGGAACATGACGTGTTCTGCGTTTTCTATCTCCTTGGTACACATTGGGCAATGAGGATCTTCCTCTATCCTACGTTTCCATAAATACTCTTTGAAACCGCAATGTCCACCTATAATCTGCGTGAGATTGTAGTTCAGTTCGCCGTGCTTCCGCTCATTCCAATGAGCTACATTCCAAACTAGCGTGAATGTCCACCGCCCTTTAATCGAGGCCTCCCACCGTTCTTGCCACTTAGCTATTGTTTGTGTCCTTGCTCTTTTCTTGGCTTCTTCAGATGGTCGCTCGATATTAGTGTTATACAGATCGGTCATTTCGCTTACCAATAAGTCCACTGGGATTTTCCGGGTTAGAGACATGATCACGTCGTCAGACACCGTCCGATAAGCACTTTTTATTCTTAAAGCAGCAAGTTGGTACGCTGCTAATATATATTTTTGATGGGTCCGTTTAGATCCATACCACACTGGTGCTGCGTATAGTATTATTGAGCTGGTTACTGTAGACAATATCAACTCAACTATAACTTAGTCACTGATAGACTACATATGGTGAGAAAAGCATCAACAATTTAAATCAGAATAAAATTATTGATAATAATTTTCATCAGATTGGCTAGATTTGTATGTACCAAGAAAAACATGCAACTGCAAAAACTTCAAAGAGTACCTCGATATACGTCACCGTTTGATATTTCATTTTAAAATATAACGGTAATGACTATCGGCATCTCTTGCTTCAAATCATTAAAACTTGTTTTTTCATAACCTTAGAACTGGCATCAAAACTCCTAAGAAGCCTTTAACTTTGCTTCATTCAAGCGCAGATTCATTGCCAATAAAACTCGTGACATGCATAAAAGCCATACTTGTAAAAATATGATATTATTAAAATTTATGTGCGCAATTTGCACTTTAGCTTATATATGGCTTGTATGTGTGTATGTATGGGTAAGGCGTTGCTTTGATGCTACTGCTACTACTATAGCGTTCGGTTAAAGTTTTGATACTTGTCAAGCATTTGCTTAGCAATTTTTATTGAAGTGGAAAATTAGCAATGCTTAAATATTTTAGTGCTAATGAAAGTGTTTTAATATTCACAAACAAGAAGCGTTGGTTGTGATTAATCAAAACTGAAGTGCCATATTTAAGTTCGTTATTATTTTAACTTTCATAGTTCAAAGATTATGATGAATATTTCACTAGAATTCATAAAAGAAAGTGCAATGCATAGCGACAAAATGAAAGAAAATAAAAATGCCTATGTATATTCTGCTATGCACTGATAAGCATAACTTAATGCTTGTGTCTATGAAATTAAGCAGATGACTCACATCATCAGCTAAATAATTGCAATTTGCAGATCACTTATCGTTTATTACACATATGTATGTATCAGGGATGCACCTTAACGTTAAGCTAATCGTTTATCAAAAAATTTCCACCGTTTCCGTTGAAACACTTCGAAATATTACCGATAAAGGAATTATCAAGATAAATTGTATCTCGTTTTTAACCGAAACGAAAAGCTTTCGTTAACGTTAAAACGTTAACAAAAACGTGATACTTTATGTTTGAATTGTGCTGGCAATGCTATAGCCATGATGAAGCCGTAAGGTGGTAACAGCGAGCGGACATACACACACAAACTTCATGTAATTTGTTTGTGTAATTCGTTGGTGGTAATGTCAAAAATACTCTGAGAAATGTTCGTACTGTCAAAATTCATGAGAAAAGTTGCGATCAGCTTGGCTAAAGCTTTCACCTTTAATGACTCCGCCATCAATCAGCTTTGCCAGCATTGTTTGAAATTAATTATCAACATAAACGATTTGATTTCGTTTTGATATGGCAGAAAACGAAACAAAATCATTTCGTTAATTTGACGTTCTTAACGTTAATAAACGAAACGAAATGACTTTGTTTCGTTTATTAACGTTAATTATCGTAACGAAATGATATCGGTTCGTTGGTTAAGCATGCCTGGTATGTATGTACGTTGCATATGTTTTGTGTGTGACAGGGCGTATACGTAATGTGTACAGTCTTTATCAAACACAAAAAGGTGGACGTGGTATATACGTAGGATGCCGGCCTACCATACCGAAGGTCCTTAGTTCATTCAGTGGACGAATTAACACCAAAACACTTTCAAACAAGTTTTTTAAGTGGGGTCGCCCCAAGGAAGTGTCTCGATTTCATGGCTCTGCGTTAGCCGACAGAACGGGCTCTCTCGATTCTCAGGCGAAAAAAAAATACAAAAAATTTACACCTTGATATATCTCAATATTAAAAAAACAAAAAAAAAAAGAAATACATGCACGGCGCCATATTCACCGAACAGATTTTAGGCCGAGCTTCTCTTCCAAATTTCGTCGTGCTCCTTTTAATTTTTCTTAATTTTTCCTAAACATTGGCAAATGGAGATTCCATGTTTTGTGCCGCCTATGAATGGCATCTGCAAGGCAGATGAATTTTCACTGAAAAGCTTTTCATCGCTCAAATATATTCGGAGTTTTTACCAAACCACTGCCGAGGTCAGAGCCCGCTTAGAAAAACTTTTTTTTCCAAATTAGAAAAAACGTTTGCCAATTATTTCGATATTGCTTCCAACAGGCGGTTCTATTGTTTTCCAAGCGGAAATATTAGCCGTAACCAAAGCAGTAGAAACACGAGAAGATAAAAGCTTAAGCTGCAGCCGCGTTAACTTTTATATTGACAGTCAAGCAGCAATTTAGGCAATAATCTCGCATAGCACATCATCTACATGCATGTTAGAGTATAAGCAGTCTCTGGAGAGAATCGGGACAGGGAGAAGCATACATCTAAATTGGGTCCCGGGGCATATGGGAATAGATGGGAATGAAAGAGCAGATGAACTAACTAAAAAGGGCGCATCCCTTGAAGCTTGCTCCGTAGGCGTCCCAGTTAGACTGGGGGAGATTAAGAGAAGGCGATAGGTGGGTGCACATGATCGACCAAGCGGAAAAGGCTTCGGTTCATACGCGGGGCTGTAAAGTGTCGAAGGTTAAGTGTAAGTCTTACAACTTTAGACTAACAAAGTTGCTTCTATCATTAAAAAGAGGGGACTCTAGACTCATGACGGATAACATGACTGGACACTGCTTTCTGGCGTCATATGCCTTTAAATTAGGCTTGGTAAGTGATAGCATATGTAGGAAGTGCGGTTTGGAGGAGGAAACGATCGAGCACGTTTTGTGCTCGTGCCAGCCTAAGACTCCAGCTATTAGGAGTCATACAGCAGTCAGATTTAGAAACAGCTAGTGGCTTAAGTCCTAAGAAGCTTCTAGTATTTGCCAAGAGGACATATATCCTGGTTTTTGATAGGGTTTTCCGGTTTGGTTGTTAAAACAAACTTCTGATAACACTACGGACTCATTCAATATTTGTGAGGTCCTCATGGACCGGCCAGTTCAGCCCAACCTAATCTAACCTTTCCCTTGTAAAGTGCACCAAAATAGCTCACATTTAAGTTTATTATTTTCGTTTTCACATGAACTGAAACTTACCTTATTGTTCATTGTAATATTAAATGAAAATATTAAAAACTTTATTTACGAGCTCAGCTTGATCCAATTAAAATAGCATAAAGTTTATAATGAAAGCTTCCCGGCTAAAATGTCACGTACGTGAATATTCATAATGAAGCGTTGTTTTAAACTACAAACTTTGTATGAAATAAATCACGTTAAATAAAATGTAGCGTTATTAAGGTTAGTGTTTGACAAAGTTCAACAAATGCTTGAATATATGAAATACTCTAAACAAAATTTGAAATTAATCGTCATTTTAACACAATGTCAAAAATGCAATATGAAAATGCTTTGATAAAGTTTAAAAATAAGAACACTTACATAAATTAGTAAGCCAAACCGCAGAAACTACAAAACAAAGTAAAATTTTTAATAACATTCTACACTCGGGAGATTTTCTGTTGTGTTTGTCACACTTCAAACGCGCTTACAACAACCACTGACTAACTAACCCTGTACAAATGTACAACTCAATATTCCATCGTCCCATCAACAGCTGGCAACGTAAGCAATTTCGCAGCTGCCAAACTTCAAATTATAATTAAAATGCTTGCAGCTGTGAAAGAATAACAAAACGACGACAAACAAATGACAGATAGGGCAATGGAACTCTTTTTTGTTTGTGTTTGTGTTTGTGTGTTTGCAAGTTGTGTTACACAGCACTGCACTGAAACAACAAAATGTGTTAGGGAAATAAGTAACTGTGTCTAAGTTCGGGTATATCGGAACATTATATACTCAGCGTGAGCTTCAATTGTACATTTCATTTCAGATAAATAAATTTTCTACATAACACGTAGCACCGTCCATTTAAAATAAAAATGTCTCCCGATTTCCTCTTACAATAAAACCTGATAAGTGAAACTCATTGATTCAAAACTATTTTTTGCTAAGATATAGCTTATTATTCTAGTCTACGACCCTTTTAAATTTGTTTTATATCTAAGTTGCCGTGGGCTTTAACCGATCCCACCCATTTTTACTAGAAATATTTTCTGCTATACGGAAAATATGTGTACACAATTTCATTGCGATCCGTTAATTTTTCTTCGAGTTATGGATATCCAACCATAGGAAAGTGCTTAAACATAAAAGGGGCGGTGCCAAGCCCATTTTTCAAAATTTGAAGTTCTTCCTATTTATTGTTATACATACACTGGGAAATGAAATACCATTGATATAAAGATCTTTTTTGCAAAGATATAGCTTATTTTATTCGTCCACGACCCTTTTAAAAATCTTTTATATAAAAGTTGGCGTGGTCCTTAACCGATTTCATAAATTTTTCATCAAAGCATTCCTTATAGTAAAAGCAACCTCTTTGCCCAATTTTATTACGATAGGTTTAATGAGTTTTGATATATGATTAATAATATTTGTAAAATAGATTTCATCACAAGTGGGCGGTGCCATGCCCATTTCTAAATTTTTTTCAAATTTTTAACAAGAGTCTCAATATCAGTCCACACGTCAAATTTCAACATTCTAGGTGTATTATTTACTAAATAATCAGGTTTTTTGTGTTTTCCAAAATGTTATATATATAAAAAGTGGGCGTGGTTATCGTCCGATTTCGCTCATTTTCAATACCAATCTATTCTGGGTCAGATAAGCTCGTGCACCAAATTTGGTGAAGATATCTCAATATCTACTCAAGTTATCGTGTTAACGGGCAGACGGACGGACGGACGGACGGACGATCGGACGGATGGTCGGACGGACATGACTCAATCAAATTTTTTTTCGATACTGATGATTTGGATATATGGAAGTCTATATCTATCTCGATCCATTTATACCTGAACAACCAACCGTTATCCAATCAAAGTTAATATACTCTGTGTGCAAAAAACGCTGAGTATAAAAATATGCAATGCCGCAGCGGAGTGTCATTTTGCGGTTACTCATACGCCATGGCTTCCAACCCCAACACTCGTTATACAAAGAGAGAATGACGTGAAAAGAAACGCGAAAAAAAAGAAAAATGTTGTATTATTATGGAGTTTGGTTTAGAAGTCTCTTGCGTCGCCACTTATTGTGTTGTGCTTTGTACGGCAGTGAATAAATGACGATATGAAATTTGTGACCACAATGGCACAGTTGGCTGACAGTTATGCAGTTTGTTTGTTTAAGTCCACTTTATAACCAATGACTTTTCAACTCTTCTTATCTGTATTATGCCTGTTGCGCTTTTCATGCATTTAAAAAGTACAACTGAATTTATTGCGCTGTGTTATGAAATTGTTGTAGATATTTAAATTCAATTTTCTAAGTAAATTAGTTTTAATATTATTATTATTATTTTAATTTGGCCTCGATGCACTGCAACCTTTATTTAGATTTATTCTGTTTGATCTTTCAGCATGTTACTCTATATGAGGACTTTTAATATATTTAAATATCTCGTCAGACTTTTCACTCCATATCACGAAAGGACTAAGATTCAATTCTCCTAGAAAGGAACTTATCTACCTTGCCAAGACGATGCATTGGCAAAGAATGTGTACCCGTGTTTCATTCTCCAGCCCACAAAAGCGACAGTCGGTGAAGTGTAGCAAACTTTGGTGATATCCTGTTAGTGACAGCTTTCCTACCTAGAAGGATCAGTCATATGTGTCCCAAAGACTACAGGCCTATTAACTTTCCATCATTTCTGCTCAAAATTTTGAGATACTGATAAATGTGTACATAAAGTCAAATGCGGATGAGAAACTGTATTCCACAATACAACATGTGTACACTAAAGGAAGCTTGATAGATGCGGCACTGCATAGGAAGATTACAAACATAGAAAACGCCCTGTAATATGAAAAGTATGGCTTAGGAATCTTCATAGGCATTGCAGGGGCTTTCAGCAATGTCCCTAAACGGGCAGTCTTAGATCGTCTTAAATACAGTGAAGTAAATCTACTCATAAAAAGATGTATCGGCCGCATGTTAAATTGCAGGAATATTACTTCGCAATGGGGGTTGTATAAGCGCACAAAATCAGCACGCCGCAGGGCGCGGTGTTATCAACTCTGCTGGTGAAGCTGGTCATCAATTAACTACTAAGATGGATTGGGGAGAGATCCGTCAAGCTTGCAGCGAACGCAGATGACATTGCAATCGGCACAATTGTAAAGTGCCTTCGAACAACAAGCTATTTGATATATCGGGTTGAGTTGACCGCCAATGCGGAAAAGACGGATATAGTCTTGTTAACTAAGAGATACAAGGTTCCAAATTGGACTATGCCTATGCTAGAGGGTGCAACCCTACAAGAAAAACCTTGTACAAAATATCGAGGAATTATTCTAGATCTTGTCGTGGAAGCACAACAAGGAGGAGAGAGTGAGGAAGGCCTCGACGGTACTTTATGCATGTAAAGAATAGTAAGGGGTACGTAGGGCCTATCGCTATCTCTCTCTCAGTTGGTATTTATAGTGATTGTAACCCCTATCTAGTATGGGATGATCGTTGTTTGGTAGATAGTCAAAGAACAAGGAACCCATTCAAAAAATTAAGGGAGTATGAACGACATCAATGCAAAGCATTACGGGTACCCTTAAAAAACCCCAATGGATGCACCTATAGACCTGGTGGAAAAACACAAATCATTAACAACTGCAACGAGTATCAGTGCCCCACGGCAGCTTTAGTGCGGACCATACGCTCAAAGCGTCATTATTTACAAACTACCTGATTCTGTATTTGAGCTTCGAAATGGTGGATGGTTGGCGCAGGGGTGCCCAAATGGCGGACGAGACGATGCACGTGTACACCAATGGTTCCAAAATGAACAAATGAACTGATCGGGAAATAAACAGATCCCACAAGTTTTCAGATGACTGTAGCGTTTTTCAGGCGGAGGTAGCAGCCGAAACCAAAGCCGTAGAAACACTGGAGGAGATCGCAAAAATTTGCACATTGACAGTCAAGCAGGAATTATAGTGATAATCTCGCGTAGTACAGCATCTACAAGTATCTTACAGTGTAAGTTGAGTAAGGACAGAATCGGGACAGGGAGAAGCATACATCTATATTGGGTTCTAGGGCATATGGGAATGAAAAAGTGGATGAACCAACTAAAAACGGCGCATATCTTGGAGCTTGCTCCGTAGACGTCCCAATTAGATTGGGCGAGATTAAGAGAAGGGAAATTGCACATGATCAACCAAGCAGAAAAGGCGACAACACAAGCGTGGGGCTGTGAATTGTCAAAGATCATGTTTAGGTCTTACAACTTAAGACTAATAAAATTACTCTTATCATTAAAAAAGCAGGATTTTTGACTCACGACGGGTATTCTGACTCAAGATTTTCTTCTGCCTTCACGTGCCTTCAAAACTGCCTTGGCGGCAGATGTAGAAAGTGCGGGTTGGAGAAGGAAACTATCCAGCACGTTTTGTGCTCGTGCCCTGCGCTTTCTTGGCTAAGACTTCAGCTATAAAGAGTGACACAGTTATCAGATCAAGAAGCAACAAGTGGAAAAGGTCCTAGAAAGCTTCTAGGTTTAAGCACGAGGACGGAAGTATTTTATAACATAGGTACTGGTTTTTGATAAGGTTTTTCAGTTTGGTCATTAAAAAACATTGCAGTAACACTACGGACACATTAAGTCTATATGAGGGCCTCACGAAGCGGCCATTTCAACCTAACCCAACACTTTATACTTTACTGCCTTAAAAAATTGCTTATATATATCAACCACGTTTGAAGTGTAAAGTGACAACTTAATGGAGGGAAAGTTTAAACTTGGAAGTTAGAAGGTGTCGTATCCTGTCATCGAGTTACAAGATACTACCTTAACGTTGCGCATCAAAAAGTTAATCCAAATAAGGTAAATTCGAAGAGCACCATATGCTGCCTGAGTTAGAGAGTACTTTCCTGTAATTTACCAATAAGCGATTGTTTTAAGCGAATATTCTGCTCAGGAAATATGAACGACATCTGAGAAATAAAGCAATGGTCGGACAGAGCTTACTGCATTTGAAACAGTGCGCCATCAAGAACATCCATAAAGAGCTCATAAGCTTTTTCGTCAATTATTGCCTTATGAATATCGTTATCAGTAGCTTTCATCCGGTGGAAAAATTCTGAGCCAGATATATAATTTTACATGTAAATGCAACAACAATGATTTGAGCCAGATAAATCCAGAGAGAAGTCTGGTTCAATTTGTGAGCCAGATAATTTGTTAATTGCTTCTTTTTAGGTTGGCAACGCGGCTCTTAATATACCTACTTTTTCAAAAATAGATGTCGCTGCTTAGCCTTTCTCCGTATGAGTTAAATGAAAAACAGCGGCGACATCTGCCTATCACATTTCACGTGTGCGAAAATTTCACGACATCTGCTTCTCAAGTCTCTCACTGATCCAGAGCATTCCCGTGAGAATTGAGGGTGAGCCGGAGCTGTAAAACTCACTGAAAGACGGCAAGAGTTTATTCAACTTAGTAAGTAGGAGAGGAAAGACTTGAATTTTTTAAACTTCTACGCTATGAAGCCCACATATTTCGTGCCTATCTGTTCCTTACAAGTGAACCTGACTCATTCCTTTTGTATTTTATGTAAATACAACACTTTCTTTTTTCAGTCAATTGAATACTTAACAGCGTTCATTAGATTTCCTTTTTCATTTTTTTAATCCTTTCATTTGTATGGCTTTACGCTAATCACTTGTGGGTACTTAGTAATGGATATCGATTGCCTTCGTAGCAGTTAAATGTTTTAGCATTCTCTTTCCATTCATGGATTTATTTAAATATGTACATATATCAATTACCAATACAAAAATTATGTTCGGTTAAATGAGATTATTTTTCAATACAACTCATTTACTTGTGTACGAGATATAAGTTTACAAGCAGATAAAACGATATTCCAGTATATTCGTTTATATAAGTATGTATATCATGGATATTTTCACAGAGTTACCACTTATTAAAATATTTTCAAATTTTAATAAGGTATCCAAATACGAGTACCAAACGAATAGAGTTTTACGTCACATTTCGATAGAACAGATCCTTATAATTGTTATTACTTGAGATTGCTAGCTAGTTTGGTATATATCTTCCCTCACAATATCTACTCTTATCTCGGAAATCTATTCACCGAACTTTCTGAAGTTTGCTGCGTTAATGATGTGTAACTTGCTGGCGTTCTAGTTGAGGATGTCTTAAGATAGTTGCCACCTATTTAAAAATAAAATATAATAACTGAAATCCTCCAATATGGCTGTCAAAAAAACGATATGCTGTGCATAGTTCCCTAGAAACATTTTTAATAAGAGTTGCCCATTTACTTTAAAACACATGTATATTTTTTGTAGATCCCCTAATATTTAAAAATCTTTTATCTAATATATAAAATTCTTCTGTCACGGTTTTAGAGGCTGAACTCCTCCGAAACGGCTGAACCGATTCTCATGAAATTTTGTGAGCATATTGGGTAGGTCTGAGAATCGGCCAATGTCTACCTTTTTTTTTGCTACGTGTCTAGGGTCTTGAGATCAAAACGTGGACCCGGGTACTCCTAGAATGTGTTTATACAATATGGATATCAAATGAAAGCTGTTGATGAGTGCTATAGTACAGGATAATTTACATACAACTGGGAGGCTAGGGTCTCGAGATATAGCCCAAAACGTGGACCCGGGTACCCCTAGAATGTGTTTATACAATATATATATCATATGAAAGCTGTTGATGAGTGCTATAGTACAGGATAATTTTCATACATCTGGGAGGCTAGGGTCTCGAGATATAGCCCAAAACGTGGACCCGGGTACCCCTAGAATGTGTTTATACAATATGGATATCAAATGAAAGCTGTGGATGAGTGCTATAGTACAGGATAATTTACATACAACTGGGAGGCTAGGGTCTCGAGATATAGCCCAAAACGTGGACCCGGGTACCCCTAGAATGTGTTTATACAATATATATATCATATGAAAGCTGTTGATGAGTGCTATAGTACAGGATAATTTTCATACATCTGGGAGGCTAGGGTCTCGAGATATAGCCCAAAACGTGGACCCGGGTACCCCTAGAATGCGTTTATACAATATGGATATCAAATGAAAGCTGTTGATGAGTGCTATAGTGCAGGATAATTTTCATAAAACTGGGAGGCTAGGGTCTCGAGATATAGCCCAAAATGCGCTGAAGTTCATTGTGATATTCGATTTAGTCGCATCACCCTGGCAAAACTGCTAAATTTGCATGCGAAGCCGAAATAAAAACATGAATTAATAATACCCATATACCTATTTACATACGTCCTATTCGACTTGCCTGAAATTTCGTATATAAATTAGCCTATATTAGTATTTACGATGCTTTTTGCCGGGAAGTATAATAGAGAGGGACTGGGACTGGGATTAGGACTAGGGCTGGGACTGAGACTGAGACTCGGAGTGGGACTGGGATTGAGACTCGGAATGGACTGGAACAAAATACATACCACCCTCTGGGACTGGCAATAAGAGATGAAGAAGAAGGAGAAAAACTTGAGAGAAGAGAAAAGAGAGAAGGAGACTTATAAAGAGATAGAATGAGACAAAGATGGAGATGAAGCGAAAAAGACGGAGGGAGGAGTGAATAAAGAGATTGGGAAAAAGTGTAGAGGGGTAGAGCAGAGTTAGACGGAAACAACTTATTAAAATGTATGCAGATAGGCCGAATTTAGGGCAGAACAACGTCTGCCGGGTTTGCTAGTACCCATGTATAAAACGCATTCCGAACTTTTCCATTTAGGTGCTAAAACTGGAAGAATTTACCACATGTTTTAAAATTTTCAAAAAACCAAATGATATGTGTTAAAGTTACCATCAGAAGGAAGCTTTTTTACCTCATATTTGTATAGGAATATTTTTAGGTACTTTTAAGCATAGAGTTGTCACCTATTCTATATTATCAAGAAGACTGCTTAATCTATTTGGCTGAAATGTTGTAAATAGGTAACGTGCTATTTTCTAAACCAACTCACTTGCATGTTGCTACTTAGTATGCTTTTACAGGGTTGCCACCAGTTAAAAAAATAATACATAATCAAATGAAATAACTCAAATAGTTGTCAAGCAAACAGTATCTTGTATTTCAATTTAAATACATTTGACTTAGCGTGTTATCTTTTTATATATATCCTAGAAAATTGCCACTCTCCTAGTACGCAAAGGTGCAACTGAATCGCACAGAGATGGCTGCAGGTAACACCCAGTGCCCCTACCCACCTGTGGTCTACTCTATGTTAGATTGCTAGATCGCCCGCTATGAAAGCAATACCTCTTACACGGTAGCTAAGATTTGGATCACGAAGGCCCGTAGTGGAGATTTGGATACATGAATGCGAAATTGAAAATTGTCCCAGTAGCGACAGCACTAGACAGCAATCTTGAGTAGATTGACAATGTCAACAGACTCTTGGCCGAGCAGACTTAGTCAGAACCCGATGAAGGTGCAGCGTAATGCGGTCCGAATATTAGGGTGGGGCAGATTTTAAGTGTACAAAGCTCAGCAAAAAAGTTACATGGTCAGATTACAATGACACAAGTGCGAGGAGTGTACTTAGTAGATATAGGGCCGACGCCCATAAATTTGTACCGATCTGCACTGGGCAAATAAGTTTGCATGGGGAACAGGTGGGTATTCCTTAAAATGATGACTGCAGAAGTTAAGAAAACAAAAATACATTTTGTGTAAATGTCCATCCCATGCTAAAACACGTCTTAGATCCTTCCGAAGCCCCTTTTGGAAAATGTGAATAGATTATCATAAATAGAGACTGCAAACATTCTTGGCTTTACAAACAACTCGGATTAGTATTGTATGTCCGATATAGCACGCAGTAGGTTCAGACAAGTTTTATGACATTAAAATTGCTTTAAATAAGTAACTTGGTCGACATGGGTCATAGCCATTATACCTACCTACATCAAACAATTTTGAAGTACTTAACACAAGAACCTTTCAGCCTTTGGGGAATGTTTTCCTAACACAGTGGCTCGCAAAGTGCATTTTTTTATACATGGGACCGAGAAATTCAAGTCTTTTTGGCGTTTTCTGATTACCCTAGGGTACTCCAGGAAAAATTTTCATCCATCATGGAAGCCGAAATTAGGATGCGAATCCAGAATATGGGTTACGAAGTCTTTTAGCGACAGCCAAAGGCCATCAAATTCCTGCGCTTTTACTCGTTCAATTCTGAACTAACACTAAACTGTCGGGATCTCTTCAAACGATAGCTCAACGGAATCGTATACATCTCTCATTGGTTCCTGTATTGCACACGAGTTCGCTAGGTAAGGTACGACTAACTACGCCCTTAGTCACAAGCAAGCTTATGCTGGCACATCTACCATCAAGCCGATGAAACTTGGATGTTGGGAATCTATACAAACGTTGCCAAAATGTGATTCTTAAAGATCACGTCACGTTTATACTCTAAGTAGGGATAACATTTTCAAACTTGTGTGAGTACTAACTGGGCATTACCTTATAATTAAGTAGACATGCAGAAAGGTTAGGAGCACCTTTACGTCGATGAGGCAGGAGTTGTAAGGAAGATGAAGAGGAGAAAACAGTGGATCACCTCAGTTGCTACTGCCTGACGCTAAGTGATGCAAGACTGCTCATTTAGAGCTCTCTTTCGGTCTTATCTATACCAGGTCATCAGGTATAACATTAAAGACTTGCTAGCCTTTACCAAGCTCTATAAATGGTTTGAAGAGAAAAAGTAGTGGGATTTTTCGTTGACGCACAATGAGCCTAATGGCTCGTGCCTATGTGTGTCCTCGCGGCAGCTACTTTAACATATATTAACCTTAATACATTTCTTTATTGAAGCACCTTAAAGACGTAATCAGTCAATTAAACACCAAAATATAACAGTCGCCCTTTATAAAATTAACAAGCATATAACATTAAAACTAAAATTATATAACTTAGCATGAAAACAATAAAACCGTAACTTGATTTGTCTACAGCCAATAAAATTATCGAAATGCCCTTACAAAATCATTTTTGCGCATATTTACATCCATTTTCTTTCAGCGCTTCTAACCGCACACAAATATTATTTCGCAAATCCCATTAAGGTTTCCAAACCACAAAAGTCAACCACTTTATTGTCAGTTCAATTCGCCCTACAAACGAATCAAGAAACCGACCACAGCAACATTCCACAGCTGTTAATCAAGGCAACTTAATTTACCCTCACCAATTCTCAATACGCACTTCATTGGCTTGACTGCTTCTATTTGCTTGATACTTTGGCTGGCGTTTTGTCCTTCTTTATGCTATCGCTTTCATTTTTATACTCAGCGTGCTTTGCACACAGAGTATATTAACTCTGATTGGATAACGGTTGGTTGTACAGGTATAAAGGAATCGAGATAGATACAGACTTCCATATATCAAAATCATCAGTAGCGAAAACAAATTTGATTCAGCCGTGTCCGTCCGTCCTTCCGTCCATATGTCCGTTAAGATGATAACTTGAGTAAATTTTCAGATATCTTCACCAAATTTGGTACACGAGTTTATCTTGAAAGTTGTATTGAAAATCAAATTTACAAATATTATTAATCATAAATCACAAATCGCTAAACTCGGCACAGAGGTTTCCTTTACTATAAGGAATGTTTTGAAGAAAAATTAATGAAATCGGTTAAGGACCACGCCCACTTTTATATAAAAGATTTTTAAAAGGGTCATGGATGAATAAAATAAGCTATTTCTTTGCAAAAAAAGGGCTTTATATCACTTGTATTTCATTTTCCAAGTGGATTTATAACAATAAATAGGAAAAACTTCAAATTTAAAAAAATGGGCGTGGCACCTCCCCTTTTTTTTTATTGACTAAGCAATTTTCTATGTTTCGGGAGCCATAAATCTAAGAAAAGTTTACGTATCGTAACAAAATTGGGTACACATATTTTCCTTATAGCAGAAAATATTTCTAGTAAAAATGGACGGTATCGGTTAAAAGATCAAGGCAACTTAGATATAAAACAAGTTTAAAAGGGTGGCAGACTATAATAATAAGCTATAGCTTAGCAAAAAATAGTTTTGAATCAATGAGTTTCACTTATCAAGTTTTATTGTAAGAGGAAGTGGGGAGACATTTTTCTTTTAAACGGGCGGTGCCACGTGTTATGTAGAAAAGTAATTTATCTGGAATGAAATGTACAATTGAAGCTCACGCTGAGTATATGATGTTCGGTTACACCCGAACTTAGACACCTTTACTTGTTGTTGCTGTTTTTGTTGTTGTTACGAGAGATTTTCCACACTTTCTTTACTCAAATGCTTTGCAAATTTGCCAAAAGTATTTCTTGTGGAATTTTTTTAATAGCCAAAGCAGTGGTTGTCTGTTGTTGTTGTTGCAGTCAAAATGAGTCACTCAACTGAAATAGAGACCGAAGTTTAACTTAGACTTGTTTTGGAAGTGTTGTTAGTGGTAAACTGATTACTGCTCACCATTTGAAATACACTTGTATGCATCTCATACTTCCATACAATGAGTTGGATCACGTTGCGAGTACTTGAGGATGAGGAGTACTTTATGTGGGGTATGAGGATGGTACGATGGGGAGTAATCTAAGTGAGATATCACGTTTTTGAAATATGGGCGGGAGTGGTGTTATGTAGTTTTTGAAATTTACGAAAATCTTCAGTAGCAGTAGTACCGATTTGGAAATCGGTGTGATAGTCTGAAAATGAAATCGAAAGCAAAGTAGTCACAAAATATTTAGAACATGGTCTTGGACTCCAGCGGGTTAAACGGTTTAGAATATACCCGTAAGAGGCGTGTAAAATACCAAATTGAGGCAAGAGGTGGTGTAGCGCAACTCTGTTAAGGGACTGCCAGCGGAGAATATAGTTTTTCCAATCCAATTATCAACTTAACCTACGTATCAAATTATGTTTCTTTTAAAGCCGAGGCTCTGGCAACCCCAAAGTTCTCATGGATTTACGGAGTGGGAGGGCGTTATGGCCTAGAAGGTTTCACGGGCTCATGCCAAATCATTTCCGAGATGGTCGGGCTAGTACCTTTATGGTGTTTGTTACCAGAACCACCGACATCGATAACACTACGAAGTGTCCTTATCCTACAACAATAACAACAATATGGTCTTGGAATGCTCCACTAAAACTGTCCAAAAATACCCAAAAAATCACTAAATTATTCTCTAATCGATCCTAAAATTTTTTCGTAAACCAATTCGAAGTCATTTAAAAAAAAGTCCGTTAATTACCCATTCTAAAATTATCTTGATTTCGCTACCCAGCTCCACAGTCTCATCCCCATATCCACAGTACACCAATTGAGATATAGCGGCTACTGCCGTCCGCTTAGGGTACACTTCCCACAGCCTACGCATCGGCCTAGGGTATAACACCTGCTACAATCTACCTTCCAACCAGTCACCGTTCAGCCAACAGCTCTCTGTAACCGTCAAGCAAGTGAGGCAGCGGTAACCAGATAACTCCTAGTATCGTGTAAGATGACGACGTTGCCGTTGCAATACTCGGCGTTGCTTCTACGGCTATTGATGTCATCTATTAACTTTTCAGGGAACTTAGATTCAGATATATTATTATTATTGCTTCTACGACTATTGATGTCATCTACTAACTTTTAAGGGAACTTAGATTCAGATATAGCAGCATACAAGCAACTTCTTTTCGAGTTGTCAAAGACTGCTATGAAGTCAACAAAAAGAAGGTGAGTGTCAATTCTCTTATTATGAGTCTCCTTCAGGATCTGGCGCATTGTAGAGATCTGGCCGATAATAGATTTACCAAGTCTGAAGCTGCACTGATAAGTTTCAATCAGTTCGTTGACTATGGGCTTCAATCATTCGCACAATACACTTGACATAACCTTATACGCGATGTTGAGTAGGCTGATTCCGCGAATATGGGCGCGGTTTGCAGGATCGCCTTCTAGTAAATTGGGCAGAGTACACTTATGTTCCAATCAGGAGGCATGCGCTCATCCGAACATATTTTGCATATGAGGTCATGGCCAATACTCCCGAATGCATTCTGAAATGACACATTTTTACGCTGGGATATATTTTTAAACATTTAAATCACAGTTGAATGCGTTAATATTAAAATGTTTTGGTATTAATTTACTTATGTGCCTACCATGTTTAACGGTAAGCGCATATAAGCTTTCGGATAAATGTTTAACATACATATGTACACGAGTACAACAACAAACCAATTAAAAAAAGTATTGCTTTTGGTAAACACTGAAACTGTATACGGCGAAAAAAAGCATGAAATAATAAATTTGTATAAATTTTAACATTTCATTAATTTGTCAGCGTAAATTTTTTTGTTAATATTTGTTAAATTAAATTAAAATTTCACAACGTATAAGTAAAATAAGACGGTGCGAATTTAAGTTTATTTAAATGTATGCAGTTAAATATAAATAAAAAAAGTAATGAAATCTAAGTTCGGGTCAAACCGAACATTACATACCCAGCTGTACACGTGAAATACTGTTGTTGTTTGTTTTGTGTGCTTAAAAGTGTTACAAGGCTGCTCAATAATACATATATATATGTTTCTATTTTGAACTAATTTTCGTCTAAACGAAGCAAAGAGGATACAGAGGCTAACACACCAATTAGCTTGAACGGGTAATAACTCAGTTTTACTTCAGATATGGGGATTTCCATACAGTTTATTTTAAAATAAAGATATAACAGAACAATAAACATAAACACACAAGTGCCATTGTACTAAAAAGCGCTATTACAAAAAAAAGGGCAGGGATATTAACGAAGTTTTCTAACTTTTACTGGAAATAGCTTATTACCTGCATCTAAGTACTTTTAAAAAATCCTTTATGTAAAAGAAGGCGATTTTACCGATTTAATCCAATTTTACTGAAAATGTTTCCTATTAAGCACGGAATTTTTCGTCGAGTTATGGCTCCAGAAACTTTGGGAAAGGGGCAGTGTACGCCCATTTTTCAAGATTTGAATTTCTTCCAATTTATTGTTATAATGGCACAAAATACCATTGATACAAAACTATTTTTCGCTAAGATTTAACTTATTATTTTTGCCTACGACCCTTTTAAAAATCTTTTATATAAAAGTGGGCGTGGTCCTTAACCGACTTCGTTAGTTTTTCTTCAAAGCATTCCTTATAGTAAAGGCAAAATCTCTGCCGAATTTTGTTACGATAGGTTTAACGATTTTTGATTTATTTTTAATAATATTTGTAAAATTGATTTTATCACAAGTGGGCGGTGCCACGCGCACTTTAAAAAATTTTTTCAAATTTTTATCGAGAGTCTCAATATCAGTCCACACGTAAAATTTCAACATTCTTGGTGTATTATTTACTAAATAATCAGCTTTTTTTTTTTTGTATTTTCCAAATTTGGAGAAGATATTTCAACATTTACTCAAGTTATCGTGTTATCGGATGGACGGACGACCGGACATGGCTCAATCAAATTTTTTTTCATTACTGATGATTTTGATATATCTATTCCTTTATACCTGTACAACCAACCGTTATCCAATCAAAGTTATAATGCCCTGTATACAAGTACAGCTGGGTATAAAAAAAGAGCAAGTTGTTGAGTTGTTAATGGAATCAGATTTTTGTACAGCATGGATAAAGTTTTGTTATTTTTTCAACCATTATTATTTCATTAAACAAGAGAAAGGTGGGCTGCGTTTTTATACTCAGTTGAGCAGAGCTCACAGAGTATATTAAGTTTGATTGGATAACGGTTGGTTGTACATATATAAAGGAATCGAGATAGATATAGACTTCCATATATCAAAATAATCAGGATCGAAAAAAATTTGATTGAGCCATGTCCGTCCGTCCGTCCGTCCGTCCGTCCGTCCGTCCGTTAACACGATAACTTGAGTAAATTTTGAGGTATCTTGATGAAATTTGGTATGTGGGTTCCTGAGCACTCATCTCAGATCGCTATTTAAAATGAACGATATCGGACTATAACCACGCCCACTTTTTCGATATCGAAAATTTCGAAAAACCGAAAAAGTGCGATAATTCATTACAAAAGACAGATAAGGCGACGAAACCTGGTAGATGAGTTGAACTTACGACGCAAAATAGAAAATTAGTAAAATTTTGGACAATGGGCGTGGCACCGCCCACTTTTAAAAGAAGGTAATTTAAAACTTTTGCAAGCTGTAATTTGGCAGTCGTTGAAGATATCATGATGAAATTTGGTAGGAACGTTACTCTTATTACTATATGTACGCTTAATAAAAATTAGCAAACTCGGAGAAGGACCACGCCCACTTTTATAAAAAAATTTTTTTTAAAGTAAAATTTTAACCAAAAATTTAATATCTTTACAGTATATAAGTAAATTATGTCAAGATTCAACTCCAGTAATGATATGGTGCAACAAAATACAAAAATAAAAGAAAATTTAAAAATGGGCGTGGCTCCGCCCTTTTTCATTTAATTTGTCTAGGATACTTTTATCGCCATAAGTCGAACAAAAATTAACCGATCCTTTTGAAATTTGGTAGGGGCATAGATTTTATGGCGTTAACTGTTTTCTGTGAAAATGGGCGAAATCGGTTGATGTCACGCCCAGTTTTTATACACAGTCTTCCGTCTGTCCATCCGCATGGCCGTTAACACGATAACTTGAGCAAAAATCGATATATCTTTACTAAACTCAGTTCACGTACTTACCTGAACTCACTTTATCTTGGTATGAAAAATGAACGAAATCTGACTATGACCACGCCCAATTTTTCGATATCGAAAATTACGAAAAATGAAAAAAATGCCATAATTCAATACCAAATACGAAAAAAGGGATGAAATATGGTAAGGTAATTGGATTGTTTTATTGACGCGAAATATAACTTTAGAAAAAACTTTATAAAATGGTTGTGACACCTACCATATTAAGTAGAAGAAAATGAAAAAGTTCTGCAGGGCGAAATAAAAAACCCTTAAAATCTTGGCAGGTATTACATATAAAAATAAATTAGCGGTATCCAACAGATGATGTTCTGGGTCACCCTGGTCCACATTTTGGTCGATATCTGGAAAACGCCTTCACATATACAACTACCACCACTCCCTTTTAAAACTCTCATTAATACCTTTAATTTGATACCCATATCGTACAAACCAATTCTAGGGTCACCCCTGGTCCACCTTTATTGCGATACCCCGAAAATGCGTCCACCTATAGAACTAAGGCCCACTCCCTCTTAAAATACTCATTAACTCCTTTCGTTTGATACCCATATTGCACAAACGAATTCTAGAGTCACACCTGGCCCACCTTTATGGCGATATCTCGAAACGGCGTCCACCTATAGAACTAAGGCCCACTCCCTTTTAAAATACTCATTAACACCTTTCGTTTGATGCCCATATTGTGCCAACAAATTCTAGGGTCACCACTGGTCCACCTTTATGGCGATATCTCGAAACGGCGTCCACCTATGGAACTAAGGATTACTTCCTTTTAAAATGCTCATTAACACCTTTCATTTGATACCCATATCGTACAAACGCATTCTAGAGTCACCCCTGGTCCATCTTTATGGCGATATCTCGAAAAGGCGTCCATCTATAGAACTTAGGTCCACGCCCTTTTAAAATACTCATTAATACCTTTCATTTGATACCCATATCGTACAAACGCATTCTAGAGTCAACCCTGATCCACCTTTATGGCTATATCCCTAAATGGCGTCCACCTATAGAACTATGGCCCACTCCCTCATAAAATACTCTTTAATGCCTTTCATTTGATACACATGTCATACAAACACATTCCAGGGTTTCCCTCGATTCATTTTCTTTCATGGTTATTTTCCCTTATGTTGTCACCATAGCTCTCAACTGAGTATGTAATGTTCGGTTACACCCGAACTTAACCTTCTTTACTTGTTTTATATATTTTTTTGTTATTATATTAGGGTGTGATTTTTGCGTGTATTTTGAACTGTTTATATATTTTAATAACAAATTGAAATTTTAATTAAGTTAATAACGTTTCGAGTCTTTTGTGACCTCTAAATGCAGCATATTTAACGGGTTTTGTGTATGATTTAAGAAAAATTGGTTAACTACCAATTATTTGCATACAATTATTTAAAAAATAACCGAAACAGGTGCAAAGTGCTTAAAATATGAGTCGTTTATTTGGAAAGTGGTTTAAGTCCATTAAAAAAAAAATTGAGTTAATGCTAACAATAATCACATTCCTATATAATCTCTTTTTGTATAAACAATTTAAATTTAGTATCATTAAAATCGCTATGATTTTATGGACCTGAAAATTACTTAGCTAACAAAATCCAAAAAAAAATGTATTTCGAACTGGTTTGAGACCACTGAAATAAAACTTATTATTTAATATTTATTTAAAATTTATTATTATTAATTATTATCTGGAAGAAGCAATTCATAAAAGTTGAAAGAGCTCTTCACCATTTCCAGTTGTAAATCAGAAAGAGTCATTTGGTAATGAGAATAGTTACTTTAAAAGGGAAAGTGTCATTTGGAAATGCGAATAGTTACTTGAAAATGAGAAAGCGTAATTTGAAAATAAGGTTTGTAAATTGTAAATTAGATTAGTCGGTTGTAAATTAGAAAGCGTCAAATGCTAATGTGAAAGCGTTATATGGAATTGAGAATAGTCAATTGTAAATGCGAAAGCATTGGTCTTTTTAACAGCAAATCGAGTCGTCGTATAATTCCACCGTGTGGGCCAATGTTTGTTGGCTCACAGTCAGTGCATATTCCAATTAATGCACCCAGTGATATATTTTTATGGTTGAAAAAACCATTTAATTTGGTTGTTTTGTATTCAGCGGTTTCATGTGCCAGTCTTACGTAACCAATCAATTCAGAATTGGGTTCTCTAAAAATAACAAGGTTCTTTTACCATCCTAGTATGATACTTCTCATCAATTTTATCTATCGTTAAAGTATCATATTTTCTGCCATCGAATGAAAACGCTAACAAATTGGTATCATCTAACCGTTTGCGAAGCACTTCTTGTCTGCATTTCTCATTTTCTCTGCGAACTTTCGATTTATCCATGATGAGAGGTTTCCCATGCTTATCTTTAATTTTAAAATCTTGCAAAAGAGCGGTTCCCAATGATGATGCTACTCTGTCAGGCACACCAAACTTGTCATATACCAAGGCAAAGTTAAAACAATCGTATCTCTCTGTGTATTGTGAACTTGTGCTTCCATCCATATCTTCTTGAACCGGTGGCGGTGCGTATGTTGAATCATCGGGATCTTGGTATGTTGGCATTGACGACATAGACGTTGCTCTTTGCTCTTCAGTTTCCATCATAAATGCATCCATTGTTAGCCTTCTCTGATTATGTTGATCGTGCATGAACTCTTTGAGGCGTTCGGGAACCCAGCCGCATGCACATGAAGCTGCCTTCAAATCGCGTTTACATGTTCCAATGTAAAAAATTGTTTCCAGAGATCCTAAATACTCTGTAAATTGTTGGGTGTTGTTTCTTCTCTTGATTTACTCTTGATACTTGTCAAGCAATTTATTCAATTTATTAAATACACTTTGTTTCAGCATTATTTCCATACCAAGTTTTTCCCAAATTCAAATCAACTTATCTTGTAATTGAATAGTGAATGATTTATGGGAAAACTTTTTTTGTTCTGTTTTGGCACGTTCGCTTAAGTAAAAATAATATCTCAAGATATCCAGATGGGTTGGTAAATTAAGATCAGTTAAATCAGTAGACAGACCAAAAACAGTAACATCATGCTTGGGTATATGACTCATTGGGTTTTCGATAGTTGTTGATGTAGTTGCCTCATCTTGCAGTGTAGAGGATGGAGGATGGATTCATTGTAAACTTTTTGATTTGGAATGGTCAGTTCACTTATTATTTTTTGTGAAATATTTTTTTATCTGAAATTAGCACTTCACACTTTGAGTTCTTCGCAACGACTTAATGCATTCACAAAAACTGTTGCGTTATATATGGTCTACGAGACGAGATAATAAGAATGAAATGGTAATTTCAATTCTACCTGCTGTGTCTTGTGGTGGCTTAAACAAACAACACAAGCAATTTTACGATCTGCAATTGTGTCACAGTGATACCTTCATTTTTTAAAACGGTTGAATAAAAAACCCACACAACTATGTTTACGACATGCAAATGCATCACAGTGATGCCTTGGTTTTAAAATGGTTGTAAAAACGCTAATTTCTAATATTTTTTTTTAATTTCTTTTCTATTACTAAGTTAAATTAATTTTTCCATTACATATGTTCTGACTAAATAAATAACTAAAGAGAAAAATAAAATCCGAAAAGAAAGAACATAGGCATTTCGCTGATTTTTTCATGTACTTAAGGTGCAAAACCGCCGATTTCTTGAAATGTTTGTATGGTGAACCCCCAGGGGGGTTCCAGGGGGTGTGCCACTGGCATCGGTGGGTCGGGCCTCTAAAGTTAGTGGGGTCGGTCATACATTTGGACTCGATTGGAGCACTCTAAATGGGTCAAAGTGGGATTTTTTAAAATTTGCCCCTACCCAAAAGTTCGACCCAAATTGGGGGACACCAGAATTCATTTTAGAGGTATGGCTCCTTCGGAAAAGTTTCTTATTTTGATCCCTAGAATATGATTTTCACAGAGCAATGTGCGATTTTTTTGCCTCCCCACAAATCGACCCGGCAATAACTCCATATTGCCAAACCTCAGTACGGAATATGTGCAAAGCAAAATAAGAAAAACCAAGTAGTGAGCTACAGTGGGTACACTTGCTAAAAGTACCTCTTATATTTTAATGCGACCAACCCCTGAATATTTTAAAATTTTCTCATTTTAAATTAAAATACCTCTAGTAGCTAATTAAATATACAGCAAAACCTCTACAAATTTCTGAGTTTCCCCCACTTGAACAAATATTTAACAAAAATTTTGTCTCACTTGCGTTCACACATTTATACAAACGCATACACAAAATTAATTACACAAATAAGCGGTAATATAAAATCTCATACAGTGGTACAAGAGTGGGTCGGTGCGTACACTAGCGTTTAAAAAATATAGTTTCTCTCTTGTAAAGCTATATTTTCCCCGAAACAGTGGTTATTATTACTTTCACTCTGTATCCCTCTTATACAGTCCACAAAAAATATCAATAGTGAAATTAAATAATTACTCATTGTATTTACACATACACATATTGTATTTTTCCCACGTATATTTAATTCTCCCCCATATATACGTATTAAATACAGTGCAAACGCGGCACAGTGGTCAAACTCGATCGGGCACCCCTCAAATAAAATTTAACTCAAAAACTTTTTTTGATTTTGAAAATTATTCTCTCCTTTGCTATTTAACGTGAATATTTAAACGTAACTCCCTCACATTGTTAAAAGCAAATAATCTATCTTCAAAAAAAATATAAAAGTTTTCTCTCTAAGTTAAATTTTATTAATTCTCAACTCTCAGCGTCATAAAACTAAGCTCAAAAATGAGTGACGAAGAAACCAGACAAAGTAAAACGGTTAAAAGATTTAAATTTTCGTCTGTCCCCAAAAAATTTATATCCGAATCGGACTATTTCATGGATTATTGTGCTCGGTTTAGGTCGATGTCCCTCCAAGACAACACTGAGTCTTCCCTCAATATAAAAAATTCGAACATCAAAAAATTCTGGAATAGAGTCCAACACTCTTTCGATAAAATTGTCGAAACCCCAGATCAGGACCTGCCCGAAAATTTTCCAACATCTGCCAATAGCAAATACAGGTTCTGTCTCATAGCGTATGAAGACACAAAAGCCCAGATCGAAGACCAGCTTCAGTTGCTTAAACAAGCAAATGCACCCGCGCCCCCTACCGTCACACCAGGTCCATTCGACAACTCCGGTATTTCGTGAAAAATCCCTCCCTGCGATACCGAAATATTTTATGGTGGTTATGAAAAATGGCCCTCATTTCGTGACATGTTCACAGCTATTTATATTAACCACCCCAAACTCTCCCAAGCGCAAAAATTGTATCACCTCAGATACAAAACCCAAGGAAAGGCAGCTGAAATAGTCAACCAATTTCCCTTGACTGATGACGAATTTACCTTAGCGTGGGAAGCCCTAAAGTATCGATGCGAGAACAGACGAGTTCTCGTAGATAAAATACGGGCCCTGATGAACTTAAAAACTATCACTACCGAAAACAGTGAGGATATACAAAAGTTGCAATCATCGGTAAATAATTGCCTTCAAATTCTCGCCACGCAACAAGTCTCCACAGATAACTGAGACCACATACTTATTTATCTGGTTACCTCTAAACTCCCAGAAAATACAGTCACGTTGTGGGAGCAATCTCTAACCTCAAGAAGAGAACTTCCCAACTGTTCTCAAATGAACCAGTTCCTCACAACGCGATACGAAGTGGTAGAAAGAGTTGATCAATGGCGCCCAAGTAAAAGTAAATTCACTCCTCCTCAAACCAGGCCGCCGTTTAAAGCTCAACCGTCACATACGTTCCAAAATAGATCGACAGCTCAGACTCATTCTCACGCAATAGAGCATCGAACAATGTACAAATGCTCAATGTGCAAAACCTCCTCTTATCCCTTGATAAATTGTTTCAAATTTAAGAAATTTTCTACCTCTGACCGCAGGAAGTTTGTCAAAGAAAACAATATGTGTTTCAATGGTCTCTCCCAGTGAAACATGTTGAAAGATTGTCCTAGCACTTAAACCTGCAATCAATGTCGAGATCGGCACAAATCAGAGCTCCATGAAGACACTTCACCCACGCCGAAGAGACAACCCTCCCGAGCGCAAAGAACAACCTCCCAAACCACAACGACTAACCCCATTAACTCATCCCATAAAACCCCGGATCAAGCCGATCTTTTGTATGAAGGACCTTCCTGCTCTCAGAAAAGCCAAGTGCAATCGTTCTATGCAGAAACTGATTGGAAAATAATTTTGCCCACGGCTATCGTCCCGGTAGAACATAGAGGCAAATATTCAAACTTAGAGCTCTCGTAGATCAGGCATCTGAAAGAACCTTCATTTCCACAAGAGCCCAAATTGTCACTCTCCATCCCAAATAGACCACGTTCTAGGTAGTGACATAATCCCCCAAATAATTAAGGAATGCGTTGAAAAGCTCTCACCCCAACTGTTAGCCCAAAACACGATATTTGGATGGATCATTAGCGGAAAGGCGCCCGTGGAAGTAACCTCCTACTCCATCCAAGTATCAGAGGCAACAAATAACGAGCTAAGCCCAGCGTCAATGGCAAAACTCCTGAAGATGAGTTTTGTGAAAATTATTACACAGGCAAACTACCCGCGCGGATAATGGACGTTATGTGGTCAGGCTCTCCTTTAACCTAGCTTCCTTGACGCGATCTCCTTATCCAATTCGCGCCCCTCTGCCCTCAGCCAATTTTTAGGTATGGAAAAAACTCTCTCCAGAAGAGGAAATCTCAAGGAACTATATGATAATGTATTAGAAGAATACATCACCTTCGATCATATGGAAGAAACGGGCTCCCATGAAAAACTCAACGAAGGCAAATGCGCCTCGTTTTATCTCCCCCATCATGCGGTTATAAAGCCCGAGAAAAAAACCTCAAAAGTAAGGGTCGTATTTAACGCCTCGAAGAAATCAGCAATGGGGTACTTCCTTAATGATGTTCTCTATACCGGACCTACCCTACAACCGGATCTGATGCTCCTTATTCTCAAATGGAGAACATACCAGTTTGTTTTTAACGGAGACTTAGAAAAAATGTATCGTCAAATCGTAATGCATGAAGACGACAGAGACTATCAGAGGATCGTCTTTCGCTCGTCTCCGAGCGACCCCATAAAAGACTATCGTCTAAAAACAATCACATTTGGTGTGAACTGTGCCCCTACCTCGCCATACGTACTCTTCACCAACTGGCCAAAGATGTAGAAGAAACTTTCCCCAAAGCCGTCCCTGTCTTGACCAAAGAAACGTATGTAGATGACATTCTCTCTTGTAGCCATGATATTCTCTCGGCTGAACAGTCTCTCTCTCAAGTCATCCAAGCGCTCGGTTTAGCAGGATTCCCATTACGAAAAATTACGGCCAACCACCCTAGTATTCTAAAGGATATCGACAAAGAGGACTTGCTCGACACAAATCTCCTATAGTTCGAGAAAACAAGTAACGCCAAACTCTCGGCATTCAATGGAACGCCCTCACCGACACCTTCTCGTACACAGTCGACTCTATACCTCTGTCGTCTGCTAGGACAAAGCGTCAGATCCTCTCCTCTGTCGCTAAACTTTTTGACCCCGCAGGGTGGCTTACGCCGATAATGATTCAGACAAAGATCCTCCTCCAAGAGTTGTGGATAGACGGAACCGGCTGGGATGAAGAAGTGTAACCCCTCCGTCTTATAAAGTGGTCGCAATTCACAAAAAATATGTACGGTATCTCGAACATTAAGATCGCCTGATGGATCAACTATAACCCCAACCAGCAAGTAGAATTGCATGGATTCTGTGACGCATCGGAAAAAACATACTGTGCCAATATATATGTTCGGATAGCTCATGATACCAGTACCTCCTCTCATCTCTTTGTTTCCAAGGGTAAAGTTGCACCACCCTGCCAAGGCTAGAACTATGCGCGGCTCTTTATTTTGGCACGTCTCGTCGCTGTAGCCCAGTCAAACCTCAACCTCTCGATTACAAAAGTAACACTGTGATCTGACCCGGAAATCATTCTAGCATGGCTGGAAACCCCCCCCCCCCCCCCCCCTCCCCCCCATACTTGGAAGACCTTTTTCTCTAACCGCACTGCTGAAATAATGGATCTCGTCGGAAATGCGTCATGGAAATATGTCGGCACGCGCGACAACCCAGCGGACATGGGCACTCGAGGATGTAAACCCATCAACTTGGCTAGTTCTCCGTTAAGATGGAATGGCCCTGAGTGGCTGACTTTGCCCACGGAAGCCTGGCCAAAACGAATTATACAAAACACCAACCCACCGGAGGCACGCCGAGCCGGAGCTCTACTCGCCACGGAAGATGAACCGGATTTTCTCGACCGATTCTCCTCTTTTTCACGAGCCCTTAGGGTAATGGCATATGTCTTAAAATTCATCCGCAACCTGAGTCATCGAACAAGAGACACACATTACGCACACCGTTTATAGGAGCAAAAAGGGCAACCGAAAAGGAATTTGTCGACTTTCTGAAAACTGCCTCCCAAGAAGTCATCCAGAAATACTCCCCTCAGGGTATTAAGTGGCAGTTTATTCCCCCCGGTGCCCCTCATATGGGTGGTCTGTGGGAGGCCGCAGTAAAAAGTTTCAAATTCCATTTTAAAAGGACTGCAGGAACTCATACCTTCACATTTGAAGAATTTACCACACTCCTGGTAAGAACAGAAGCCGTCTTAAACTCTCGCCCGATTTCACCTCTATCTCAAGACCCCTCCGACTTCACTGCTTTCACCCCCTGCCACTTCCTCAGAGGCTGCCTTCTCCTGGCCATCCCGGAAGTGGATCATGGAGATTTGTCTCTTATGAACCGTTGGGAAAGGGTGAAAAGCATCCATCACCAATTCAGCAAAAGATGGAAAGAAGATTACATAAAGGATCTGCAGAAACGGCAAAAGTAGAAAAATCCACAAACTGAACCCAAAGTCGGTGAATGCCTTTGTATTCACGACGACTCACTCCCTCCGACAGATTGGCGTCTAGGACGCATTGAGAAAATATATCCCGGCCCAGATGATCATATATGCGTTGTCGACGTTCGCACTCAAACCGGCACCCTCAAACGCCCACTTGTAAAGTTATATTTCCTCTCTCAAAGCGAAACCTAGATAGGGCACGCACGGAAAGCCCACCAAGCTACCACCGAACCACCTCTTCCACTCCTACCGCATTCCCATCGCAATAGTATGACACTTCGCAGACTCAAGCAATCTGAAACCCGCTCCATTTAGCAGTTCTCTCGCCTAAAATATCTGCCATTTCAGATTGTCATGGATCGCGATCAGCAACGCGCACCCCGAAATTCCTTGCGGACAGCAGTGGTCGCGCACAGCCCGCCGCTGTAAACCGACTACCGACGTTGCGGCGTATGTACACAAACCCACGGTCTTCGCAATTGCAGCGTCTTCAAGAAACTGAAGCCGCCACAACGATGGCTTCTCGCGAGGGCGCATAAATTCTGCCTAAATTTCTTAGCGCTATCGCACGCCACAGATGAATGTAGCTCACATGATCCCTGCCGAACTTGCGGCTTACGACATCACTCTCTGCTGCATCGGCGGGATGCAACCCCGAGCATCCCGCGTCACACCCAGGCACCCCGGCCTGGTCGCCAAGTAGTACCACCTCCGGTACCCACTGTGCGACCCCGTTCTCACCCAGTTCCCTCTCGTTCTCGTCCAGCTATCGACGCACAACCGCCAGCATCTACTGCCGCTCGGTTCACTGCTCAAAAGCTTCAGACTGCCGCTTTTAGGGGAAAGGTGTCAGACCTCCTCGTACGCGATACTTTACGGACTCTTCAAGAGATGCAAGAGGCTCTAGCCGCTGAACGCGCCTAGAGCGGGGAAGATGGTTGAACGACTGTCGTGGTCGCCAACAGCGAACCTTTTTATTTTAAGAACATTGGATTTATAAACAATTTTTAATTATTACACGCTTCAATATGTATTATTGCATATGTTCTATTGAATTTAAACCTATTTTGAATTTAAACGTATATTTATGAATTATTATACGTTCAAATATGTACTTTATTACATATTTTATACTTTTATATTATATTCGAACTACTCCTGAATTACTTAGAATACGTATAACCATTATACGTAACACTCATGTTAAACTCGGATTATCACTGATAGAATGGTAAATGAATGCTTGAACATATTTCGCCCCTCTGGCAACCCCAACCATTGGTTGACAGAACATATGCATATATGTATATACAATGTTTTGACATTTGCTTTTACATTAGGGGGACTCATGATAGCATATAAACTTATAAGGTGTAAAATTATATCCATTTACACACGCGGTTATATGAACGCACCTAGTAATACTCTTGATAAACTTGATTGTTTTTCAGCTGTATTATTTCCAAAAAAATTTTTTTGATTGTTATGCAAATTAAAAAATACCAAGATTAAGTGAAAAATCAAAACTAAAACGCCTTTACTTGCTGATGTTAGAGTTTTTTGATGAAAATGCCGGCTGTAATGTCTGCAAGGTTGCATTCCTTTGAGTTTACCGCGTTTACACAATGAAATGTGCGCGTAAATTTATACAAATTGTGTAAATGATTTTTCATACAAAATTTGACAGCTCGTGCGTAAACTAGATAAATTTATACGTTTACACACTTTATAAGGCATTTATATGGTTACATGAGTCCCCCTATTATGTTAACTCGAAGTTTTTGCTCCATACCGGTGTGACTAAAATAAAATTGTAAATTATAAAAGTTGAATTTAAGAATATATTTCGGTGTTGATCATAGTCAATAGAAGTGTTTATGATTGAGGAAATTAGTGTGCACCAACCGAAAGTGAATAACACTAAGACGTAGTGACCCAAGAACAACCCTTTGAGAAAGTGCAGGTGTTAGTTGCCATACACCTTGCTTTAAGGATAAACCGTGTCCAGCCACCATCCCACTACCACCAAATCCATCAAATCACCACCATCATCATCAAGGTAACCATCATCATCATAACATTACGACATCACCGCCGCAGCCATATCCATCAGCTACATCCCACTGCAGAAAAAGGAAGGTAAATTTTATCCTGCCAACACCCTAAACACCTGTAAATGAGAATAGTCACTCGTAAATGCGAAAGAGTAATATATAAATGAGAATAGTAATTTGTAAATGAGAAAGCATCAAATGAAAATGCGAAAGCGTCATTTGTAATTGAGAATACGTATTCAATTACAAATAAGAAAGTATCACTTAAAAATGCAAAATCGTCATACGCAAACGAGAATAGTCAATTGTAAATGCGAAGTTGTTATATAGAAATGGGAGAAATAAGTAAATTTTGAATGCGAAAGCATTAAATGAAAATTCGAAGAACTTATTTGTTATTAAGAACAAAATTTGTAAATTTTATGTAAAGGTATAATGTAATGGTTCCCTCTCATTATCCATTTCCCACCACTGTACAAGAATTGGACTTCTCGCCCCAGCATATTAGGGGGCTTAGAATATACGCACAGTAGGTATGCCTCTCGTAAGAGGTGAATAAAATACCACATTGATTGAAGGGGTTGTGTAGCGTAAATGTATAGCTTCTCTAACCCAATTGTCAACCCCACCTACCCGTGGCGATTATTGTTTAATCAATTGTTTAATCTGGCGACCCCGAACTCTGATGGATCTAGGGGGTGGGAGGGCGGTAATAGTCTAGAAGGTTGCATGTTGTCATACCAAATAGTTCCCGAGATGGTCGGGCTGGTACATTTATAGCGCTTGTTACAAGAACGTACCGGATCTGCATCCTGCAAGGGACTATCCACATCGATAACACTCACCAAGGCCTACGGGGAGTATCTTTATCGCCACAACAACAACAACAACTACAACTTGGACTTCTCTTCATGTAATTATTCGCATTTTCATGTGGCGATGTCGCATTTACAATTGACTATTCTCATGTCCAAATGACGCTTTCGCATTTACAATTCAATATTCTCATTTACAGCTGACTATTCTCAATTACAATTGACGCTTTCGAAATTTCATTTACAGTTTTCTCATATAAAAGTGAATATTCTCATATCGAAGTGACGCTTTCGCATTTACAATTAACTATTCTCATTTCCATATAACGCCTTCGCATTTATATCTGACGCCTTCCCATTTACAACTGGAAATGGTGTAGTCGCGAACCTGTACATTGGCTGAGGATATGTTGGATGCGTTTTATAAAAAATGCACCTTATAAAATGCTTTATAAAGAATCTATGGAACACACTCACCAAGGCCTACGGGGAGTATCTTTATCGCCACAACAACAACAACAACTACAACTTGGACTTCTCTTCATGTAATTATTCGCATTTTCATGTGGCGATGTCGCATTTACAATTGACTATTTTCATGTCCAAATGACGCTTTCGCATTTACAATTCAATATTCTCATTTACAGCTGACTATTCTCAATTACAATTGACGCTTTCGAAATTTCATTTACAGTTTTCTCATATAAAAGTGAATATTCTCATATCGAATTGACGCTTTCGCATTTACAATTAACTATTCTCATTTCCATATAACGCCTTCGCATACGCCTTCCCATTTACAACTGGAAATGGTGTAGTCGCGAACCTGTATAGGCTGATGATATGTTGGATGCCTTTTATAAAAAATGCACCTTATAAAATGCTTTATAAAGAATCTATGGAAGTGGATAAAGAGTTCAAAATACTTGCCTTGTCGGGGAAGACCAAGGAACTTCAACAAAATAAAATTAACGCCATTATACAAAAATGTGCGTCCTATTTCAACTCATAAGTATAGCTATATGATGGAGTTACTATGGTATATACAAGCTATGCAACATGAATATTTCAACAACCTAACATATAATCTAAATGAGGAGAAATAATATGGCAAAATCTTCTATATTATCCTTAATAAATAATTGAATGTAAATTTAATTTTTTTATAAATGAATTAATATTATTTTTAAAAATATTTTTTTAATTTCATAAATAAAAATCTGTATCTAACTTGAAAACTTCTCTATTTATTTTAAAGCTAAATGTAAATCTACATCAAAGTTAAATATTTACAATTTCTAACACTTAATTTCTAAAAAATAAGTGGACTTATTCCTTTTCGCAAACAAAAACTCATTTTGGTAAATTGGAAAGTGGTTTAAGTCCATTTAAGGTTCTGAAACACAGATTATTTTTATAGTTAAGTTTACAAAACATATTACATAATATATTCTAACATGTTTAAGGTCACAAAGCCATAAAAAAATTAATACTACTTAACAATATTTTTGAAACAAATCATAAACAAACCCTTAAATATCTCAATATAAGAAAAAATGGACTTAAAACACTCTCAAACTAAACGACTCATATGCTGAAATCAGCAACACCATACAAACCAATTCGTTACCTGACTAAGCAAAGGACAGTTGATTTATGACTCTCAAAATCATACTTCTTGACGCTACAGCACTGTATTTGACGACAATTAGTCCCCGGACCCCGACGGGGTGGTAAGTATACCCCTTGAAGCAACGATAAGGTCTGGAATGTCTATATTTACCGATCTCTTCGACGCCTGTATCCAGGAAGGTGCCTTCCCACGCTCATAAAAAAGGCAAAGACTCGCCCTGATGCTTAAACCTAGTAACCTTATAAATGATACTTTGTTTATTGTATTCTATAGGAAACGCCCTCAAGCTATTATATGTGACCGTCGACAACTCATCCTACAAACCCAGTTGGTTTGTCAACAGTCAGTTCGAATTTCCGCAAAATAAGATACACGGCTAATTCTAAGCGTGCAGTTGTCAACATAGACTGTGAATCCATAAGCGGTGATTAAAGTAAAAATAAGTTCTGAGCACTGATTACATTGCATATTAGGAATGCTTTTAATACGGCGAATGGATGCAGATTATGACAGAGCTGCGAAACTTTGGCGCGCCTGCTTACCTACGCAGAGTAATTGGTAATCATTTTAGCGACAGAAAACTCCTCTTTGATATAAATAAGAGACCAAGGAGGCGCAAAATCACCGGCAGTATCCCCCAGTGTTCTGTTCTAGAGCCAACGTTAAAGAAAGTCGACGTGTGTTGGTATGCTTCCAATCGGCCTTCCCAGGGGCTCACAAGTCTTCAGCTACGAAGATGATATTGTCGTCGTAGCTGTAACTAAGAAATTGGATCTGCTCTATGCTTTACGTAATCACACAGTGGGAAGAATAAAGGCAGGGTTGAGAAATATTGGACTGAAGATGGTAAGCAATAAGACAGAAATTTTTTAGTGAGATAAAAATGCACTGCGGATGAGTAAGTCTTAAACATAGGAGACTATCAAATAAATTCTAAGCATTGCTTAGAATATTAAGGAAATAACTTTGACTTAAAGCCGACTTTTAAGGAGCACTTGAAGGCGGTGGGAGAGAAAGCTTCTAATGCGAATGCCCATCATCGGCGGAACAGGCGTAGAAACTCTTCAGTTATTGTCCAACGTAACCAGCTCGATAATATTATATGCAGCACCGGTGTGGCACGGATCGACAATTACTGACCAAAAAGATAAACAAGCAGCTTATCGAATTACTGCCGTAAGAATCGCAAGTTATTATCCGATGGTATCACACAATGTGATCCTTGTTTTATCTTTGAAAATTTCAGTTGATCTGCTGTCAAGTGAAATGATGGTCTGTGTGTCACTGGAATTGGGCGGCCATCTTAAGAGCCAAAAAAAAAGCGTAAGGTCGCAAAACAAATTTAGGTGGCAAACATGGTAGGAAGAATCAAAGTATGGGCGCTGGGCCTTCACGTTAAATCTGGATAAAGCGAAATTTTACCAGCGGAATGATGGCAAACTAAACTACAACCTCACACAGATATCTAATGGCACGGCAGTTTTAAGATGTATTTATATAAATTAAGGGTAGAAGATCTCTGTCCCACGGGTCAACACAAAATTTGACGTTGACTTCAAAGCATTAAATTTCAATTCTTCAGGTCGTAATTTGACTAAAAAAATATGTGGCATGAAAAAGTTTGGTTACCTATTTAGGAAACTAGTTGAATGATATTTTTCAAAATCTGTAGGTTTAAGTTTTACTTGAAAATGAAAGAATTCAAGTAAATATTTTTATTAAGTTTTAATATCCAAATAACTTAAAAAAAAAGTGGAAAATTATTTGGAAGTGTACACTTTTACTATTTCTTTTATGTACATATGTACTATCCCTCAATAAACCCCAAATATAATCTCCCATCATGTTTTCATTATATTGGCCTTGATAACGTTGTTCGAAGCTCAAATACGTTCTCCTTGCACTTCAGAATATGCTCCCACATTGTTTTTAATCAAATTTAAATGAGCGTGTAGCATATATACTTTTAATGACATCCTGCAGCCCATCACATTACAATTTTTTTGCAACTAGCTCTTGGCAGTTTTCAGCTTTGTTATTTCCTAAAAAACCAGAAATGACTGCTTTGAAAAAGCTCCAACTCGCTTTTTCAGTACGATTCAGCAATGTTGGAAATTTTCCATCGGCGAAGATCTGTCTGATTTGTGGACCAACAAACACATCAGCTTTAATTTTTGCTTCCGATAACTTTGGAAAAATGTTCTTAAGTACTCAAATGCTTCTGAAAAATTTTTTCATCAACTCTAATTTCATGTGCAGAGGCGGCATTAACACTTTTTCCACTTCAATAATAGCCGCAAATTTTACATATTCTTTACCGACACAAAGTTCTGTTCTTACAGGCCACGACCTTTGAGGATAATGCTTAGCATTCGCTCTAATGTCCGATAAGCACAAATAACACGGATACTTTGTATATCCGCTTTGAAGTTCCATCAAAAATCCCAACATTTTAAAATCTCCAATCAGCTGCAAGTTATCTTTTACAGATTCAAGCAAAATTTTGGCACTTTCATAATTTTCTTTAAGATATACTGAGTGAGCAATTGGAAGAGATGGACATTTCGGTTGTGTAATAAAATAGCTTTTAAGCTTTTTCTCGAGCTGTCAGTGAATAAACGCCATTCGCTAGGTACATGAGGTATGCTAATTTCTTCGAACATACCTTTTATGTCATTACAAAAACAGTCCATATCCTTTTGTGAAAAATGTTGAGAACTTTTCATGCCTATACGTGATATTAACATCATCAAGAACTTTCCAGTGTTTTAAGCGAGAGCCTAAGAGCTCTGCTTTACTTTTTGTTAAATTTAAACCTCTAATCATCACTAAAGTCTTCAGTAGTGATGATATGGTGTTTTGGTTGTTCTGGTGTCGGTAAAAACTCCTTATCGGAATTGCTTTTATAAGAAATAAGAGCTGAGCCACATCTCTGCGATAATTTTTTCGGTTGCTCTGGTTTTGGTCGTGTCAAATCATGTGCGACTGGAGCAGAAGAAGATTCATGATCAGGATATTGGACGCATTTTGCATTTTTACCTCTACGTCTTTCACAATGCAAAAGTAGCAGTCTTTAACGTGGTCTTTTGGTTCTCACCAGATTCCTGGTACTGCAATTTTCATAGATCGTTTCTCACCTCGATACCAACCTAAAATATAGAAAGATAAACCAATATGCTTACTTTATTTTATTTACTATTTAAATAAAATTTGCTTACCTTCCAAACATCTTTTACAATAACTAAAACCCCATGTGGAGCCCATGTCTTGTCTTGATTCCAAAAAGGTAAGCCAAAATATGCATCGTAGGCTTCACAGAGGATGATTGATAGATGTATTTAATTCATATTTTATATCTCGAACTTTAATATGTTGCCCACATATATAACAAAAAGCATCAGCTTCATATTTATACATTCGCGACGGCATTTTAGGTTATTCTAGATTTATACAAAACACCTGATCATTGTTTATCACTCTAGCGCCACGAGTATTGTAACTAAAACTATTACGAAAGCAAAGTTTATACCGAAGAAAGATATTTCTTTTCGTTTTTGTTTATAATAAAACAGAAAATCATGAAATGAACTTTAGGACAAAGCGCAACAATTTTTTGTAGACTCGTGTAATTGGAAAACTCAAAACACTTAGTGTTTCATTGCCTTAGTTTTTCGGCTGTACGCAGATTTTTTGGGGAAGAATCGTCCCTTATGGGTGGACACATAGAGTGTTTTACTGGTGTGAGCAAAATGGCGTTACTAATTATTACTCAATTGTTACATACCAAGAGGAAGGGCCGAGAAATGCGCGTGTGAAGCAGCGGCGACTAATCAAAGAAGCCGACTGCAAGCAAAGGAAGGTAGAAACCCTGATTAAGTTGAGAGTGTAGGTGGAGGATGATTTAGTTTAGCTTGGTGCTCCCACTTTGCCTTTAATTCCCGCTCTTCACATTTCTCACCATCTTGTGAAGTGTTACAATTAATAAAATTCAAGATCTCTTTTAAATAGCTGCGTAGATTTTGCGGATTTGACTTGTTTCCAGAGAAGTTCTCTTAACAGTATACTTTGCTAAAATAGCATATTAGTTTATCTTTTAAATATATAAACCCAAATATTGACTTACCCACATTACTATTTATATTTTAAATGGGACAATCATTTATTATCATTCCCTCCTCATTCTCTTCTCATTCACAGAAAATATACTCCTTAGTGCTTTTTTGTTTTTATACTCAGTTGAGCAGAGCTCACAGGCTATATTAACTTTGATTGGATAACGATTGGTTGTACAGGTATAAAGGAATCGAGATGGATTTAGACTTCCATATATCAAAATTATCAGGATCAAAAAAAAATTGAGCCATGTCCGTCCGTCCGTCTGTCCGTCCACCCGTTAACACGATAACTTGAGTAAATTTTGAGGTAACTTGATGAAATTTGATATGTAGGTTCCTGAGCACTTATCTTAGATCGCTATTTAAAATGAACGAAATCGTACTATAACCACGCCCACTTTTTCGTTATCGAAAATTTCGAAAACCGAAAAAGTGCGATAATTCGTTACCAAAGACGGTTAAAGCGATGAAACTTGGTAGGTGAGTTGAACTTATGACGCGGAATAGAAAACTAGTAAAATTTTGGACAATGGGCGTGGCACCGCCCACTTTTAAAAGAAGGTAGTTTAGAAGTTTTGTAAGGTGTAATTTGGCAGTCGTTGAAGATATCATGATGGAATTTAGCAGGACGTTACTCCTATTACTATATGTACGCTTGATAAAAATTCGGAGAACGACCACGCCCACTTTTAAAAAAAGTTTTTTTTTTTTTTTAATTTTAACAAAAAATATAATATCTTTACAGTATATAAGTAAACTATGTCAACATTCAACTCCAGTAATGATATGGTGCAACAAAATACAAAAATAAAAGAAAATTTCAAAATGGGCGTGGCTCCGCCCTTTTTCATTTAGTTTGTCTAGGATACTTTTAATGCCATAAATCTAACAAAAATTTACCGATCCTTTTGAAATTTGGTAGGGGCTTAGATTCTAGGACGATAACTTATTTCTGTGAAAAAGGACGAAATCGGTTGAAGCCGCGCCCAGTTTTTATACACAGTCGACCGTCTCTCCTTCCGCTCGACCAGTTCACGTACTTATCTGAACTCACTTTGAATTGGTATAAAAAAATCACCGAAATCCGACTATAATTTTCGATATCGAAAATTTGGAAAAATGAAAAAATGCCATAATTCAATACCAAATACGAAAAAAGGGATGAAAGATGGTAATTGGATATAACTCAAGAAAAAAACTGTGTAAAATGGGTGTGACACCTACCGTATTAAGAAGAAAATGAAAAAATTCTGCAGGGCGAAATAAAAAACCCTTGAAATCTTGGCAGGAATACTGTTCGTGGTATTACATATATAAATAAATTAGCGGTATCCAACAGATGATGTTCACGGTCACCATGGTCCACATTTTGGTCGATATCTCGAAAACGCCTTCACATATACAACTAAGGGCCACTCCCTTTTAAACCCCTCATTAATACCTTTAATTTGATAACACATCGTACAAACACATTCTAGAGTCAGCCCTGGTCCACCGTTATGGCGATATCCCTAAATGGCGTCCATCTATAGAACTATGGCCCACTCCCTCATAAAATACTCTTTAATGCCTTTCATTTGATACACATGTCATAAAAACACATTCCAGCGTTACCCTCGGTTCATTTTCCTACAAGGTTATTTTCCCTTATGTTGTCACCATAGCTCTCAACTGAGTATGTAATGTTCGGTTACACCCGAACTTAACCTTCCTTATTTGTTTATTTTTATTTTTTTTTTGTCTGAGAAGCTGCTTGTCTTCTTGAATTTGTTCAATAGTCTTTAAGAAACTCAACTTCAATTTCAATTACATCCTTTTGTCATTATTTTCAATAAAAGTCCATCACGTCAAAATAAGAACTGAAAATCTTCGATAGAAGAAAAGCTCAACAACTTTTCAAAAAGTTAAAATGATGGCAATTGAGTGGTTGTAAATGACAGTGGCACGTGGCTATTCTGTAACTATTACGTTAATGATGTCAATAAAGTTGATATAAATATATATAGCTATTAAAGTTTACATGGACATACATATGGGTACATAGTTACTTACGTGTAAAATTTTTTACGTCTCACTTTATTCAACTGAAATATATACATACATATGTAGGGATACAATTGCGTTGATAGACCATGACAAAATTATATAATTTCGGGAAAAGATAAAATTTGATATTTATATATACCTACATATGTACATACTCACATGATAAGCCAAGTAGTTCAATATACGCACATCGCCACATTTATTTACCCAGCAAAAAAGATCCGTACCACATATATTTAAAACGAAACAGGCAACTGCGCTGCGTTTTCTATGACCGAAAGAAATCTCACGGTTTATCTACCCTGCAGGGGTCATTAATCAATGATGAAAACTGCTGGTTAAGAACTAGTCCTAAAGTACCAATAAGTACTAGTTCGATGGTAACTAAATTTCTTTAGTTCAAAAACCGACAATATCGGTTACTTAGGAGCTTCGACATACTTATGTGTTTTCTTTCCTCACACATCAAAGCCTCTCAGGAAAAAGGCTCGTTCGAGGGAATTTTATAGCCATATATTCAACAGTGTACAGTTATACAATAACAAGCATATTTGAGTCAACCCTTATTAAACATGCCTAGGCGGTCGTCGTGGAGTAGTAGTGGCGTGCTCCGAAGGTAGCCCTTCGGCATTGATTTGGGAAACACTCCAAGTGTATTTCTGCGATGAAAAGCTTCCTAGCGAAATCTCATCTGCCGCGAAGATTTCATCCGGCCGATTTCAAGTAAAAATCAAAAGGAGCTGGATGCAAATTGGAAGAAAAACTTAGCCTAAAACCGCTTCGGAGCTTATCGGGTCCTGTATTTTTTTATTTGAGTTATTTAGAGAGCAAAAATGGTGAATCCGGAATTTTACCTGTTCACACAAAGACTTAGGAAAGGGTTTCTACGTGAAAGGGATTTGTGTCGCGTTGCCGGTTTTGGACTAATCCAGGGATATCCTTTTACAGAGCGGCCGAGGGTCGGAAATGCAAAACGGTACCTGCTAAAATACTTACAATTTTTGCCTGCGTCTAAGTCTGTCTTTAAAAAACAGTTGATATTTTCCAATGAAGATAGATATGTACTGGTTTGGAACTGTCGAGTAATGGGATAAAGTCGTATTAGAAGCAACATGAAGAAATCCGAGCCGGTTCGGAAACAGAGAAATAGAATCAACAAAAGAACTAGCTAAATGTACACGTTATATTTTTACAGAAACTTTGAACTGTCGAAAAAGTGCCACTAAACCAAATTACTTACTTAATTAATTCGCGCTAATCTGCTTAAAATGTTATGGCCGTATAACAGGGCGCGCGAGTCACTTCTCTTTTGGGTTTACTGGCGCCAATTGGTCACACCAGGGGAGTTTTAATAATTTTAAACATGCTCCTTATAGCTCAGCTTGGGCCGCCTTCTCCCTCTATTTGTATAGGTGGGTTCTGATAAAAATACTTACTTAGCCGGAGCGTCATCTTTCATTCATATAACACGGCCTAGCCGTTGAAGCCGCAGCTCATCAGTACATTTTCTTTGGTACTCGCTGTCGCCAATGTGTAAAGGTTCGTAAATCATTCGTAGAACTTTTCTTTCGAACACTCCTAGAGCCACTTCGTCGAGGTCTAGGCTTCTGCATCGTATAGCAAGACGAGGACGATAAGTGACTTGTAGGATGAGTGGGCACAGATGAATGATATATTACAAAATTTTACTTTTATTCGAATGACGGCGAATACCTCGAATCCGTCGTCGAAACTGCGTTTATTTACGTGGCCACTCCAGTAAATGTTAAAATGGTTGAGAGTTTTCTTGATGAGGGTATCAGCTAGCAAGACATCTGCACCAGTCACATTAAGGGAACGGACATTTCAGGTATATACTCTCAAAACATAATCCTTTTAAGGTTTGCAGGGATCGTTATCAGTAAAGGGTTGTCTTCTTATTCGAGGTCTTGTTTCATTGGAGTATGGTTTGACGTGGCGAGTGTCAGATTCAGCGCGCAACCTGCTAAGCGGGGATGAAAGTATTACTTGCACGTTTACATAGCGAACCGCTTTCAGTAACACCTTATGGTAGACAGATACTGCAGATGCCAGCAAACCCTTAAACTGAGTATTCCAGAGTGGTCCAGCCATATTGTTACCTTTTTACATTAGCTCAATACTAAACAGATGTTCGGATGTGAGAAGTCGGCCTTAAATCTCTTCGGAGGTTATCGCGCCTTTCATTTTATTATTTTTATTTTTGTTTTTTAAACAGATGTTCAGTGGCTGCCCAAGATATACTTGGGCGCAGGCGACCGCTAGTAGTGAGCTGCTTAAACCGCATGCGAAAGAATCACTCTAGTCCTTTCCTGGTGAATGGCGGTGTGCAACTTTCCGCACTTGCGTGGCCTTCAACGGACTAAGAAAATAAGCATGTATTTTAAAAAATACCACGTCTTGTTGAATAAGCCTGCGGAAATCCCTTTTTATTCATCGAGATTTCAAATCTAATATAATAAGCAAAAAATACCGGTGAACCTAGATTTGATAGTTTAATTTAAGCAAGAATTCAAATAGAAATAACTTGGTGATTTCCGCTGACATTGAGTTATGTAGGACAGCCCATGCTAAAAGGTAAAATTGTTTTCACCCGAAATTTAACCATACTCTTACTCAGCTGATTTCGTCCTGATATTCCTATTAGCAACCGCTATCATTTGCTGTCCGCTATAACACCGTCGCTCAAATTATACCCAACAGTTGCTTTCCATATCTTACCCTCTACCTTTTATGACGCTTGGTCGGGTTGTTGTTGTTGTTGTTGTTATGGCAGTGATTCGCTCCATCCAACAGGTGTGACCACTCACAAATTTTTACAAATAGCCTCAAGGTGGACGAGAGATAAAGGGATGTTAGAGGCATTAGTTCCACATTGCAATTGAAAAGACTGGGTGGTGTCATGTGGGGACACGTTGAAAGCAGGACATATATTACGCATATCGGGGCTGCTTCTGGATAGACTAGAGTTGAAGATATTACAATATTCAGATCGAAGTTAATCTAGAGTGATGCGCGTCTTCAAGGGGAGATTGCTTTTATCTACTGCAGTTCAGGGTATTTGACTTTAAAGTAGGGGCTCGCCGGGCAATTCCTGGCATAGAGGTCTGACGGGTTGTTCTTTACAATAATTTTCCTAATGCCCGCAAATTCGTCGAAACAAAAAGTTGCTTTTGGCTCCCAGAGAATTTTGGTGTTCAATGCATTCGTCCACTTGTTTAGAAATAGTTGTAAAAGACTGCTAGGCACGCAATTTTGTCTCACTGTCTGACGTTATATGGATGCTACTCGATAATAAGCCCCTTCTAAAACATTCTCTACTACAAACTTGTATTGCATAGATTTTTGGCAAAAAAAATAGTAGGGCAGCATCTCGTTAGTATCGATTTATTGAGATTTCCTGAGAATTTTTTTTATATACAAAGTGAATTGTTGTTGCACATAATGCATTGGTCCCATATGCTTCATAATTGCTGTACTGTTTGTCTTTTTTTTTTTTATACTCAGTTGAGCACAGCTCACAGAGTATATTAAGTTTGATTGGATAACGGTTGGTTGTACATATATAAAGGAATCGAGATAGATATAGACTTCCATATATCAAAATAATCAGGATCGAAAAAAAATTTGATTGAGCCATGTCCGTCCGTCCGTCCGTCCGTCCGTCCGTCCGTTAACACGATAACTTGAGTAAATTTTGAGGTATCTTGATGAAATTTGGTATGTAGGTTCCTGAGCACTCATCTCAGATCGCTATTTAAAATGAACGATATCGGACTATAACCACGCCCACTTTTTCGATATCGAAAATTTCGAAAAACCGAAAAAGTGCGATAATTCATTACAAAAGACCGATAAAGCGACGAAACTTGGTAGATGAGTTGAACTTATGACGCAGAATAGAAAATTAGTAAAATTTTGGACAATGGGCGTGGCACCGCCCACTTTTAAAAGAAGGTAATTTAAAATTTTTGCAAGGTGTAATTTGGCAGTCGTTGAAGATATCATGATGAAATTTGTCAGGAACGTTACTACTATTACTATATGTACGCTTAATAAAAATTAGCAAAATCGGGGAAGGACCACGCCCACTTTTAAAAAAAATTTTTTTTTAAAGTAAAATTTTTACAAAAAATTTAATATCTTTACAGTATATAAGTAAATTCTGTCAACATTCAACTCCAGTAATGATATGGTGCAACAAAATACAAAAATAAAAGAAAATTTCAAAATGGGCGTGGCTCCGCCCTTTTTCATTTAATTTGTCTAGGATACTTTTAACGCCATAAGTCGAACAAAAATTAACCAATCCTTGTGAAATTTGGTAGAGGCTTGGCTCCTAGGACGGTAACTGTTTTCTGTGAAAAAGGGCGAAATCGGTTGAAGCCACGCCCAGTTTTTATACACAGCCCGCCGTCTGTCCTTCCGCTCGGCCGTTAACACAATAACTTGAGCAAAAATCGATATATCTTTACTAAACTTAGCACACGTACTTATCTGAACTCACTTTATCTCGATATAAAAAATGGCCAAAATCCGACCATAACCACGCCCACTTTATCGATATCGAAAATTACGAGAAATAAAAAAATGCCATAATTCTATACCAAATACGAAAAAAGGGATGAAACATTGTAACTGGATTGGTTTATTGACGCAAAATATAACTTTGGAAAAAACTTTGTAAAATGGGTGTGACACCTACCATATTAAGTTGAAGAAAATGAAAAAGTTCTACAAGGCGAAATCAACAGCCCTTGGAATCTTGGCAGGAATACTGTTAGTGGTATTCCATATATAAATAAATTAGCAGTACCCGACAGATGATTTTCTGGATCACCTGGTCCACATTTTGGTCGATATCCCGAGAACGCCTTCACATATACATCTAAGGGCCACTCGCTTTTAAAACCCTCATTAATACCTTTAATTTGATATCCATATCGTACAAACACATTCTAGAGTCACCCCTGGCCCACCCTAATGGCGATATCTTGAAAAGGCGTACACCTATAGACCTAATGCCCACCCCCTATTAAAATGCTCAGTAACACCTTTCGTTTGATACCCATATCGTACAAACATTCTAGAGTCACCCCTGGCCCACCCTAATGGCGGTATCTCGAAAAAGCGTCCACCTATAGACCTAATGTCCACTCCCTCTTAAAATGCTCAGTAACACCTTTCGTTTGATACCCATATCGTACAAACATTCTAGAGTCACCCCTGGCCCACCCTAATGGCGATATCTCGAAAAGGCGTCCACCTATAGACCTAATGTCCACTCCCTCTTAAAATGCTCAGTAACACCTTTCGTTTCATACCCATATCGTACAAACATTCTAGAGTCACCCCTGGCCCACCTTAATGGCGATATCTCGAAAAGGCGTCCACCTATAGACCTAATGCCCACTCTCTCTTGAAATGCTCAGTAACACCTTTCGTTTGATACCCATATCGTACAAACATTCTAGAGTCACCCTTGGTCCACCTTTATGGCGATATCTCGAAAAGGCGACCACCTATTGAACTAAGGATTACTCCCTTTTAAAATACTCATTACCACCTTTCATTTGATACCCATATCGTACAAACACATTCTAGAGTCACCTCTGACCCACCCTAATGGCGATATCTCGAAAAGGCGTCCACCTATAGACCTAATGCCCACTCCCTCTTAAAATGCTCAGTAACACCTTTCGTTTGATACCCATATCGTACAAACAACTTCTAGAGTCACCCCTGCCCACCCTAATGACGATATCTCGAAAAGGCGTCCACCTATAGACCTAATGCCCACTCTCTCTTGAAATGCTCAGTAACACCTTTCGTTTGATACCCATATCGTACAAACATTCTAGAGTCACCCTTGGTCCACCTTTATGGCGATATCTCGAAAAGGCGACCACCTATTGAACTAAGGATTACTCCCTTTTAAAATACTCATTACCACCTTTCATTTGATACCCATATCGTACAAACACATTCTAGAGTCACCTCTGGCCCACCCTAATGGCGATATCTCGAAAAGGCGTCCACCTATAGACCTCATGCCCACTCCATCTTAAAATGCTCAGTAACACCTTTCGTTTGATATGGCGATATCTCGAAACGGCGTCGACCTATGGAACTAAGGATCACTCCTTTTCAAAATACTCATTAACAGCTTTCATTCGATACCCATATCGTACAAACATATTCTAGAGTCACCCCTGGTCCACCTTTATGGCGATTTCTCGAAAAGGCGTTCACCTATAGAACTAAAGCCCATTCCCTTTTAAAATACTCATTACCACCTTTCATTTGATACCCATATCGTACAAACACATTCTAGAGTCACCCCTAGTCCACCTTAATGGCGATATCTCGAAAAGGCGTCCACCGATAGACCTAAGGCCCACTTCCTCTTAAAATGCTCAGTAACACCTTTCATTTGATACCCATATCGTACAAACAAATTCTAGAGTCAGCCCTGGTCCACCTTTATGGCGATATCCCTAAATGGCGTCCATCAATAGAACTATGGCCTACTCTCTCTTAAAATACTCTTTAATACCTTCCATTTGATACACATGTCATACAACCACATTCCAGGGTTACCCTAGGTCCATTTTCCTACATGGTGATTTCCCTTATTTTGTCTCCATAGCTCTCAACTGAGTATGTAATGTTCGGTTGCACCCGAACTTAGCCTTCCTTACTTGTTTTTTTTTTTTTTTTTTTTGATTTCGCCAAAGGAACTCCGAAGGCGCATCCGTTTAAGGATAGAAGGCCTCCTTATGCAGTTGCTCAATTTCGGAAACTTTTTCATTGATTATAAAATAAAATTTGCTCTTGTTTATCTATTACTGAAGCTGTAAGCACTTTTTTTTACACTTAACGCCATTTGTATGCAACTACTTACAATATTACTTACACACATGCATATATGCATTACTCATCTCACATTAAACATACAAATTATATTGTGGTATATTGTAGATGCACCAACCAAATATTCACTTTCGAATGCGGTTAGAATCTTAAAATTATTTGTACATATCTATACAAGGGAGTGTGCAAAGTCTATTACATATATAATGCAAAGAAGTTAAGTGCATTGTTATGCTACAATTGCCGCAATTGGCAAAAGTGTATTTGAAACATGGAAATGACATTCAATATTGCTCCAAAGGTGCACACTATAAGGGCTTTTGTTTTATGTAAAGTGCATATTGAAATACGCACACATACATTCATATATGTACGTATATACAGCCAAGTATAATTTTTAAAGGTTTTTGCATTCCATGCTCCTTTTTTTCTATTTCTACCTTTATATTAAGTCGCTTTCATGTTTGTTCCCTCATTTCCATACGAATTTTTGACCCACGGAATAATCTTTTACAGTAACTTCCCGTTGAGCTAGACACATCATACTTAGAACATAGTTCAGATCAGGGATACATTACAATGCAAGTGAAAAAAATCCGTTAGGTGGCGCACGCATCGAAATATACAGAAAATTTATTTTAAAATGGAAATTTTGCGATCCATTTTTAATTAACTTCTCGGTGATCCAGAGACTTGAGACTTAGCACATAGTTTGCGAGTCGATGGCACTACAATTCGTGTAAAACAAAATGCCGCCAAGTGGCAGACGAACCGAGATAAACGAAAATCCCCGAAAATTCCTAAAAAACGCAGGGAATCTTGCGATCGATTTTTAAGTAACTTCCCGGTGAGCTAGAGACTTGAAACTTGGGCCGTGAGTCAGAACCCGGTGACAATGCAATATTTGATAAAAAAAAAACGAATTTCGCTAGGTGGCGCTTGGGTCGAGATATTAAGAAAATTAATTTCGATTTGGGACCGTTTCAATCCATATTTAACTAACTTCCCGGTTACCTAGAGTCTTGTAACTTAGCACGTAGTTCGAGACCCGGTGACAATACAATTTGTAGAAAACAACGCTCCGCTAGGTGGCGTGCTAATTGAGATAACTACAAATCCCTGAAAAACGATGGGAATTTTGCGATCGATTTTTGAGTAACTTGCCGGTGAGCTAGAGACTTGAAACTTGAGCCGTAGGTTTTAACCCGGTGACAATGCAATATTCGATAAAAAAAAAAAAAAAAGCGCTTGGTGGCACGCGGATCGAGATAGTAAGAAAAAAATTTTAATTTGGGAAATTTTCAATCCATTTTTAACTAACTTCCTGGATATCTTGAGACTTGAAACCTGAAATATAGTTTAAAACTCGGTGACAGTGCAATATTTGACCAAAAACTTTTAGCTACGTAACGCACAAGTCGAATTATTTAGAAGATTAAGCCATACCTTCACGGCTAGCCTCCTCAGTGTTGCTTGCTTTGTAGAATTCCGCCTCGTTGAAGGCCCAACTCAATGCACGTCCTTGCCTACTTTTAGGCGTACGCGACTTTCACCACCATTTTCAGCTGTGCAAATTAAGTAGCTGACAAACGAGCTGGAATTCTCTTGTTATGATGCACATTCACCAGCAATGAAAATTCACCACATCATCAATTGTGTTGAACTTAATTCCTGAACAATTCTGATCATATTAACCAACAGCGATTGCATTGCATTATCCGCCTTCGCCAATTATGAGAATAATCCCCAACAAGAAGAGTCACCTTAGCCGAATATAGGTATAGACGTAGTACGTCAGAGCAACGCCAAAGAACGGGTAGCTATTTTGAACAAATAAACAAAAATAAGTATTTTTACTTAGGAATTACTTAAATTACTAATCAAAGTTGCAATTGCCTTTTTTTAGGCAACTAAAAAATTGAAAATAAAAAGATGATAAAAAATTTTAAGGCTTACCTTTATATAAATGGGCCAAAAAATAGAAGGCAATTTTTCCTTTAATACAGACATAGTCTTTTAACAATAGCTCTTGTAAAAGAATTTTGGGATTTAAAACTATAAAGGTAGAGGGTAATCTTTCAATTTAAGGCAAACCATGTACTTGGGATTAACTAATTGATTATTTAAAATTTAAACAAGCGCCCTACCTTTATAATTTTAAATCCTAAAATTCTTTTACAAGAGCTATTGTTAGAGTTTTTTAGTCAAAATTTAACAAGACTATGTCTGTATTAAAGGAAAAATTGCCATCTATTTTTTTGTCCATTTATATAAAGGTAGTCCTTAAAATTTTTTATCATCTTTTTATTCACTTTGTATCCTGCAAAAAATAACATTAGTCTAGGTTGGCGCTGGGATGAGTCGCAAAAGGGTTTGTGAATATAGCCAGTCTCGATATTTATAATCAGCGTGCTTTGCACGCAGAGTATATTAACTTTGATTGGATAACGGTTGGTTGAACAGGTATAAAGGAATCGAGATAGATATAGACTTCCATATATCAAAATCATTAGTATCGAAAGAAAATTTGATTGAGCCATGTCCGTTGGTCAGTTCGTATGCCCGTTAACACGATAACTTGAGTAAATATTGAGATATCTTCACCAAATTTGGTACGCGAGCTTATCCGGACCCAGAATAGATTGGTATTGAAGATGAGCGAAATCGGATGATAACCACAACCACTTTTTATATATATAACATTTTGGAAAACAAAAAAACCTGATTATTTAGTAAATAATACACCTAGAATGTTGAAATTTGACGTGTGGACTGATATTGACACTCTTGATAAAAATTTGAAAACATTTTTTTAAACGGGCGTGGCACCGCCCACTTGCGATAAAATCAATTTTACAAATATTATTAAGCATAAATCAAAAATCGTTAAACCTATCGTAACAAAATTCGGCAGAGAGTTTGCCTTTACTGTAAGAAATGCTTTGAAGAAAAATTAACGAAATCGGTTAAAGACCACGCACACTTTTATATAAAAGATTTTTAAAAGGGTCGTGGACGAATAAAATAAGCTATATCTTTGCAAACAAGAGCTTTGTATCAATGGTATTACATTTCCCAAGTGGATTTATAACAATAAATAGGAATAACTTCAAATTTTAAAAAATGGGCGTGGCACTGCCCCTTTTATGACTAAGCAATTTTCTATGTTTCGGGAGCCATAACTCGAAGAAAAATTGACGGATCGTAATAAAATTGGGTACACAAATTTTCCCAATAGCTGACAAATATTTCTAGAAAAATGGACGAGATCGGTAAAAGACCAGGCCCACTTTTATATAAAAAAGGGTCGTGGATGAATAAGATAAGCTATATCTTTGCAAACAAGAGCTTTGTATCAATGGTATTTCATTTCCCAAGTGGATTTATAACAATAAATATGAATAACTTCAAATTTTAAAAAATGGGCGTGGCACTGCCCCTTTTATGACTAAATTATTTTCTATGTTTTGTGAGCCATAACTCGAAGAAAAATTAACTGATCGTAATGAAATTGTGTACACACATTTTCCTTATAGCAGAAAATATTTCTAGTAAAAATGGACGTGATCGGTTAAAGACCACGGAAACTTAGATATAAAACAAGTTTAAAAGGGTCAAACAAGTTTAAAAGGGTCGTAGACTAGAATAATAAGCTATAACTTAGCAAAAGATAGTTTTGAATCAATGATATTTCTCATATCAAGTTTTATTGTAAGCGGAAATGGGGAGACATTTTTTTTAAACGGGCGGTGCCACGTGTTATGTAGAAAAATAATTTATCTGAAATGAAATGTACAATTGAAGGTCATGCTAAGTATATAATGTTCGGTGTCGGATAGGTCATCTTTATACTCCTAGGATTACTGTCGGACAGATGCTACCTTAACTCTCCTTCATACCCTTACGGGTACTGTTCGACACGTACCCTTCGTCCTATTCGGGTTTTGTCGGAGAGGACCCCTTTGCAACCCTACGGTTACTATGGGACAAATCTCCTTTATATTTAAAACTGATTTATCTCAGCTGGGATAAAAGATGATCAATTATGTGCCAATGAAGTCAAAAGGAACCAATCGCAGACCACTCTGTTTAGGAACTAATCGCACGATTTTTGCAGGGTACCTTCAAACTCACATACATATGTACAATTGTTCTTATACGTGTGTACTACTAATACCTAAAAGTATTTTGTTCAATAGAGAATGATTCAACAGCTTTAAGGTTTCGAAAGTAAGACATTTTCCATTAGTTCACGAAAAAGGAAGCTTTTTCTATTAAACTGTTACACATACACATAAGCAAACAGTTTAGTATGTGAAAATGCAGAAAAACCGTGAACTATGTGAATTTATATTTTACACGTCTTGTAGGTATTTGCTACATCACGTGGTACAATTTTAGCTGCATAGATACAATAGTAGAAATTGCAATTTTAATAAGGAAGAGAAAAAGAAACCAAAGGAAGAGGAATAAGCTTGAACGTACAAGAAAAAAAGCTGTACGAAACAAGAATAGCAAGAAGAGGACAGGCTTTATTTATATTGTACATAAAAGCATAGAAGAAGAAAAAGATGGAGAAAAGTACTGTGTTAGGAAAAAAGCAATAATAAGTTTCTGCATTTACTTTAAACCTTTGCTCAAAAGACAGCGCTTTTTAATATACTGAATTTCCCAAGCACGTTCGAGGTCAAATTAAACTTTTTTCAAATCAAATTTAATTTTTGTCAAATCAAAATCAACTTTTTTGAAATCAAATTAAACATTTTTGAAATTAAATTAAACTTTTTTCATATCAAATAAGACTTTTTCGATTCAAAAAAAACTTTTTTCGAGTCAAATTAGGCTTTTTCCAAATCAAATGAAATTTTTTTCAAATCAAATGCAACTTTTCTCAAATCAAATTCTACTTTTTTCAAATCACATGAAATTTTTTCGAATAAAATTAGGCCTTTATCAAATCAAATAAAACTTTTTTGATTTCAAATTAAACTTTTCTCAAATCAAATCAAATTTTTTTCAATTCAAATTAAACTTTTTTCGAATCAAATTAGGCTTTTTCCTAATCAAAAGAATTTTTTTCAAATCAAATGAAATTTGTTTCAAATCAGATTAAACTTTTCTCATATCAAATCTTCCATTATTTCATTGGGTTGAAAAATTATTTCAAATTTTTTGGGCGCATATTTATTCGCCAGTGCATATAAGTTTACTGCGAATGGGGGGCATTATCGCAAACAGCATGCTTTTTTTTAAAAACAGGGCCTCAACAAATTGGATTATCTTTCCAAAGTGTCAATCGTGTAACCAATTACATTGCCCAATTACATTGACCAGCATCCTTCCTTTCAACGCAGTCCAAGTGTTAATCAGTTTGATTTTAACATGCTATAAGTGAAGTGCGCGAATATATTAAATTGTGAACATCTACTACCATAGTAGTGGTAATAGAAAGCATTTTATATACAGAAAATTTTAGTTAATTTATTCGATAGTTCGGTGTTTCAGACCATTACAGAAAAGCAGAATAAATGAAATTTTCCTAAAATTTGCTCCACTATTAAGAAAACCGTGCAGTATTCAAATTCTGAATACAAAGAAATTTTCTTTACCCCAGCTTACTTAAACGAATTTTCTTCCCCGAAGCTCATGTTCAAAAAAAAATTAAAAATTTCGTAATGATCTAAACTTTTTCACCAAATTCACTGACCTGCAGTATACATTCTTATTCAAAACCAATAATATTGATTTAAATTTTCTGGAGGGTGGAGCCGTGTGTAGAAGTCCACGAAAGTGGGGAAAGCCTCTGACCGCCATTCGCCTGGGAATGGCCAGAGCGATTATTTGCATGCGGTTCAAGCAGCTCACTACTGCCGGTCGATTGCGGCCAAGTATCCTCTGGGTAGCCGCTAAACATCTGTTTAGCGGTGAGCTAATGGGAGAAGGCGACAACCTGGCTAGGCCACTCTGACATAATCGGTTTAAGGGCTAGCCGGGGGAGATCTCATCGGCAGCGTCTGTACACCTCTAGGTGCGGCTGCAAGCGGGCGTCTGTCTTGGAGCAAGCGGCTCGCTATATAAACGTACAAGTAATATTTTCACCCCCGCTGAGCGGGTTGTGTGCTGGGCTTGGGACCCGCCACGTAAAACGATACTCCAATGAAATATAACAACAAACCTCGGATAAATACACTCTCTATTGATGACGACCATGGCAAATGTTTGAAGGACAATGAATTGAGGGCATGCACCTGGAACTTCCACTCCCTGAATGGGATTGGTGCAGATGCCCGGCTGGTTGATGTCCTCGTCAAAGCAAAATCTGACATCACCGCCATCCAAGAAATGCGTTGGACGAAGCAAGGAAGAAAGAAGATCAAAAATTGTGACATCTATTAGAGTGGCCATACGAATAAGCGCAGTTTCGGCGTCGGATTCGTGGTAGGAAAGATACTTTGGCGCCAAGTGCTGGCGTTCACGCCTGTGGACGAGCGTCTCGCCGCTATCCGAATAAAAGCACAATTTTTTAATATATCATTCATCTGAGCCCATGCGCCGACAGAGGAGAAAGACGATGAGGTGAAAGACACTTTTTATGAACAATTAGAACGCACATACGAGCGCTGTCCCCGTCATGGTATAAAATTCGTGCTTGGCGACTTTAAGCCAGGGCGGGCAAATAAGGTGTTTTTGGCCCTACAGCCGGAAAGTTCAGCCTACACAATAAAATTTCTCCTAACGGACTGAGGCTGATTGACTTTGCCGCTGCTCGAAACATGGTCATATCCAGCACGAGGTTCATGCATAAAAAGATACATCAAGCTACATGGCTGTCTCCTGATCGAAATACTCGCAATCAGATCGATCACGTTGTGATAGACGGACGTCATGCATCCAGTGTTTTAGATGTGCGCACGATCCGAGGACCTAACATCTACTCGGACCATTATCTCGTTGCAGCCAAAAAACGCACCCGCCTCAACGCGGCTAAAACCAAGGAACAAAAAACACAAGGAAAGCTAGACGTCGAAAAGCTGCAATCACAACAGATTTCCAATGATTTCGCAACTCGACTCTCACACCTGCTCTCTGAGAGCACAACTCATCCTGAAGGAATACAGGAGCAGTGGGAGCATATCTCCAAAGAACTTCGTACTGCCGCCGAGGAAAAAATTGGTCACCGGCGGCCACGAAAAAACAAATGAAGAATGCCGCGTTGCAACCGAAAGAAAAGACGCTGCTTACAGGGCTACGTTAAAAGCGAGCGCGACAAGAGGAGTGTGTCAACGCTATCGTGAGTTGAAAAGGGAAGCGAGATGCCTTTTCAGGAAGAAAAAAGCAGAAGCAGAAAGGCGTGAGTGCGAGGAGCTTGAGCTGCTAGCCACCAGGAATAACGCCCGAAAATTCTACCAAAAATTCGGCGACAGACGGAAGGTTTTAAGACCGGGGCAAACTCCTGTAGGAATGAAAATGGCGACCTTGTAACTGATGTCCAGAGAGTGCATAGATTATGGAGAGAATACTTCTGTGCTCTCCTAAATGGAGGCAGCAATTCACCGCGCAAAGATGAAGAACCCGATCCCGCAATCGATGATGATGGAATATATGTCCCCCGCCCGATTATGTCGAAGTTAGAATAGCAATAACCAGATTGAAAAACAACAAGGCCGTGGGCGCTGATGGATTGCCTGCGGAGCTATTCAAGTACGGCGGCGAGGAGTTGGTAAGGCGCATGCAGCAGCTTCTTAGAAAAATATGGGCGATGAGTGCATGCCCGACAGTTAGAATCTAAGGGTTCGTTGCCCAGTCCACAAGAAGGGGGATACTGCAAAATGCACCAACTATCGTGGAATCAGCCTTCTTAATATCGCACATAAGGTCCTTTCAAGTGTATTGTGCGAAAGATTGTAGCCCACCGTGAACCGGCTGATTGGACCTTATCAGTGCGGCTTCAGACCTGGTAAATCTACCATCGACCAGATTTTCACAATGCGCCAAATCTTGGAAAAAACCCGTGAAAAGAGAATCGACACACATCACCTCTTCGTCGACCTTAAAGCCGCCTTCGACAGCACGAAAAGGAGCTGCCTATATGCCGCTATGTCTGAATTTGGTTTCCCCGCAAAACTTATACGGCTGTGCAAAATGACATTGAGCAACACTATCAGCTCAGTCAGAATTGGGAAGGTACCTCTCCGAGCCATTCGAAACTAAACGAGGTTTCATACAGGGTGACCCCTATCGTGCGATATCTTTAACTTGATGCTGGAGAAAATAATACTAGCTACAGAACTTAACCGCACTGGAACAATATTCTATAAAAGCGTGCAATTACTGGCATATGCTGCTGACATTGATATCATCGGCCTAAACACCCGTGCTCTTAGTTATGCTTACTCCAAACTGGAAAAAGAAGCGGTAAAGATGGGTTTGATGGTCAACGAGGACAAAACGAAGTACCTGCTGTCATCCAGCAAAGAGTCAGCGCATACGCGCCTTGCCAACCACGCTACTTTTGGCAGCCATAATTTCGAAATAGTAAAAGACTTCGTTTATTTGGGAACCAGCATCAAAACTAGCAACAACATCAGCACTGAAATCCAGCGAAGAATCAATCTTTCCAATAAATGCTACTTTGGACTAGGTAGGCAATTGAAAAGTAAAGTCCTCTCTCGGCGAACGAAAATCATACTCTACAAGTTACTTATTGTACCCGTCCTGCTATATGGGGCAGAAGCATGGACCATGACAACAGCAGATGAAGCGGTTTTGGGAGTGTTCGCGACAAAAGTTCTTCGAAAGATTTATGGACCTCTACGCGTTGGCGATAGCGAGCACCGAAAAAGATTTAATGATGAGCTGTACGAGCTATACGCAGACATCAACATAGTCCAGCGAATTAAAACGCAGCGGCTGCGCTGGCTAGGCCATGTTCTGCGAATGAAAGATGATGCTGCGGCCAAGAAAATGTTTCTATCGGAACCCGCCTATGGAAGCAGAGGTAGAGGGCGGCCCCCACTCCGTTGGAAGGACCAGGTGGAAAACGATTTAAACTCCCTTGGTGTGACCAATTGGCGCCGGTTGGCGGAGCGAAGGAGTGACTGGCGCGCCTTGTTGGAGGGCCATAATCGTTTAGACGGTTAAGCGCCAGTTAAGTAAGTAAGTAATTATCGTTTTGATACACAACAAATTATATGCATTCAAAAGCTGAGAAAATCACACTGAAAATAAGCGATTAAAAACTTTTAGAATGATGTTTATCATTAATTTCAGCAAATTATATAAAATGACCAACATAAACACACAAAAAGCATGCGAGCATCATTAACTTGTTGGTAGCTGTAATTTGTTGTGGAAATTTTCGGCGGACAATGAAAAGTTACAAAACATAGGAAGATTGGTAGCAGTGGAACTAAGTACTGCAGCCTTCCATTTAACTTAGGCGATTTATAACTGTAATTTTATCTTCTTGGTTTTTCTTGTGCTTGCTTCAGTTTAAAAGCTTCTGAACAGAAAAATAAAAAAAAACCTGACCACCTGCCAATTCACATTTTTGTTGCCCTCGGATACTCGTAATTAGTGCAGTACTGATAATCTTGTATGCCCAACTTCTTTATATATGTATATGTAAATGTATAGACAGATGTGTTAGTGTACTACTATTGTACAATTTAACTACTTAGCCGAGGGTCATCATTTTCTCATTCAACTTAAAAGATACGGCGTTCTGAAAAATAAATGAGAAAATAATAATAAAAGCGCAAAGTGTGTACATAAATTTTGACACCGTTAACATTTGTGGTTCTTTTACAACACTGTGAAAGCAATTAATGTGTGTGTGTATTTTGTACCTTATCTGAAACATTTTCGAGCAATAAAAGTCATAAACGAAGTGAAAAATGTATATATCATGGACTGAAAGCAAATGAATGCGTGTATAAGAAACTGACCTTCAAGTTCAGAAAACGTGGTAAGTATTTGATCATTTTAGGCAGTGGGAGATACATACATACATAGATATGTATGTGTGTACTAAAATGGAGTTTACGACCTCTGTAATGATATTAACCTACCTCGCTTAATGTAATGTATCGGCATTATTAAGAAACAAGTAGGGAAGGCTAAATTCGGGTGTAACCGAACATTACATACTCAGCTGAGAGCTATGGAGACAAAATAAGGGAAAATCACCATGTAGGAAAATGAACCTTGAGTAACCCTGGAATGTGTTTGTATGACATGTGTATCAAATGGAAGGTATTAAAGAGTAATTTAAGAGGGAGTAGGCCATAGATCTATGGGTGGACGCCATTTAGGGATATCGCTATAAAGGTGGACCAGGGCGGAATCTAGAATTTGTTTGTACGATATGGGTATCAAATGAAGGGTGTAAATGATTATTTTAAAAGAGTGTGGACTTAGTTCAATAAGTGGACGCCTTTTTGAGATACCGCCATAAAGGTGGACCAGGGGCGACTCTATAATTTGTTTGTACGATATGGGTATCAAATGAAAGGTGTTAATGAGTATTTTAAAAAGGCGTGGGCCTTAGTACTATAGGTGGACGCCTTTTCGATATATCGCCATAAAGGTGGACAAGGGGCGACCTTAGAATTTGTTTGTACGATATGGGTATCAACTGAAAGGTGTTAATGAGTATTTTAAAAGGGCGTGGGCCTTAGTTCTATAGGTGGACGCCTTTTCGAGATATCGCCATAAAGGTGGACCAGGGGCGACTCTAGAATTTGTTTGTACGATATGGGTTGAGATATCGCCATAAAGGTGGACCAGAGGCGACTCTAGAATTTGTTTGTACGATATCGGTATCAAATGAAAGGTTTTAATGAGTATTTTAAAAGAGCGTGGGCCATAGTTCTATAGGTGGACGCCTTTGCGATATATCGCCATAAAGATGGACCAGGGGCGACTCTAGCATTTGTTTGTACGATATGGGTATCAAATGAAAGGTGTTAATGAGTATTTTAAAAGGGCGTGGGCCTTAGTTCTATAGGTGGACGCCTTTGCGATATATCGCCATAAAGATGGACCAGGGGCGACTCTAGCATTTGTTTGTACGATATGGGTATCAAATGGAAAGTGTTAATGAGTATTTTAAAAGGGCGTGGGCCTTAGTCCTATAGGTGGACGCCTTTGCGATATATCGCCATAAAGATGGACCAGGGGCGACTCTAGCATTTGTTTGTACGATATGGGTATCAAATGAAAGGTGCTAATGAGTATTTTAAAAGGGCGTGGGCCTTAGTTCTATAGGTGGACGCCTTTTCGATATATCGCCATAAAAGTGGACCAGGGGCGACCTTAGAATTTGTTTGTACGATATGGGTATCAACTAAAAGGTGTTAATGAGTATTTTAAAAGGGCGTGGGCCTTAGTTCTATAGGTGGACGCCTTTTCGAGATATCGTCATGAAGGTGGACCAGGGGCGACTATAGAATTTGTTTGTACGATATGGGTTGAGATATCGCCATAAAGGTGGACCAGAGGCGACTCTAGAATTTGTTTGTACGATATCGGTATCAAATGAAAGGTGTTAATGAGTATTTTAAAAGAGCGTGGGCCTTAGTTCTATAGGTGGACGCCTTTGCGATATATCGCCATAAAGATGGACCAGGGGCGACTCTAGCATTTGTTTGTACGATATGGGTATCAAATGAAAGGTGTTATGAGTATTTTAAAAGGGCGTGGGCCTTAGTTCTATAGGTGGACGCCTTTGCGATATATCGCCATAAAGATGGACCAGAGGCGACTCTAGAATTTGTTTGTACGATATCGGTATCAAATGAAAGGTGTTAATGAGTATTTTAAAAGGGCGTGAGCCTTATTTCTATAGGTGGACGCCTTTTCGAGATATCGCCATAAAGGTGGACCAGGGGTGACTCTAGAATTTGTTTGTACGATATCGGTATCAAATGAAAGGTTTTAATGAGTATTTTAAAAGAGCGTGGGCCATAGTTCTATAGGTGGACGCCTTTGCGATATATCGCCATAAAGATGGACCAGGGGCGACTCTAGCATTTGTTTGTACGATATGGGTATCAAATGAAAGGTGTTAATGAGTATTTTAAAAGGGCGTGGGCCTTAGTTCTATAGGTGGACGCCTTTGCGATATATCGCCATAAAGATGGACCAGGGGCGACTCTAGCATTTGTTTGTACGATATGGGTATCAAATGGAAAGTGTTAATGAGTATTTTAAAAGGGCGTGGGCCTTAGTTCTATAGGTGGACGCCTTTGCGATATATCGCCATAAAGATGGACCAGGGGCGACTCTAGCATTTGTTTGTACGATATGGGTATCAAATGAAAGGTGTTAATGAGTATTTTAAAAGGGCGTGGGCCTTAGTTCTATAGGTGGACGCCTTTTCGATATATCGCCATAAAAGTGGACCAGGGGCGACCTTAGAATTTGTTTGTACGATATGGGTATCAACTAAAAGGTGTTAATGAGTATTTTAAAAGGGCGTGGGCCTTAGTTCTATAGGTGGACGCCTTTTCGAGATATCGTCATGAAGGTGGACCAGGGGCGACTATAGAATTTGTTTGTACGATATGGGTTGAGATATCGCCATAAAGGTGGACCAGAGACGACTCTAGAATTTGTTTGTACGATATCGGTATCAAATGAAAGGTGTTAATGAGTATTTTAAAAGAGCGTGGGCCTTAGTTCTATAGGTGGACGCCTTTGCGATATATCGCCATAAAGATGGACCAGGGGCGACTCTAGCATTTGTTTGTACGATATGGGTATCAAATGAAAGGTGTTATGAGTATTTTAAAAGGGCGTGGGCCTTAGTTCTATAGGTGGACGCCTTTGCGATATATCGCCATAAAGATGGACCAGAGGCGACTCTAGAATTTGTTTGTACGATATCGGTATCAAATTAAAGGCGTTAATAAGTATTTTAAAATGGCGTGGGCCTTAGTTCTATAGGTGGACGCCTTTTCGAGATATCGGCATAAAGGTGGACCAGGGGCGACTCTAGAAGTTGTTTGTACGATATGGGTATCAAATGAAAAGTGTTAATGCGTACTTTAAACGGGAGTGGGCCTTAGTTCTATAGGTGGACGCCTTTTCGATATATGGCCATAAAGGTGGACCAAGGGCGACTCTAGAATTTATTTGTACGATATGGGTATCAAATTAAAGGTGTTAATAAGTATTTTAAAAGGGTGTGGGCCCTAGTTCTATAGGTGGACGCTTTTTCGAGATATCGCCATAAAGGTGGACCATGGGCGACTCTAGAATTTGTTTGTACGATATGGGTATCAAATGAAAAGTGTTAATGAGAACTTTAAAAGGGCGTGGGCCTTAGTTCTATAGGTGGACGCCTTTTCGATATATCTCCTTAAAGGTGGACCAGGGGCGACTCTAGAATTTGTTTGTACGATATGGGTATCAAATGAAAAGTGTTAATGAGTACTTTAAAAGGGCGTGGGCCTTAGTTCTATAGGTGGACGCCTTTTCGATATATCTCCATAAAGGTGGACCAGGGGCGACTCTAGAATTTGTTTGTACGATATGGGTATCAAATGAAAGGTGTTAATGAGTATTTTAAAAGGGCGTGGGCCTTAGTTCTATAGGTGGACGCCTTGTTGGGATATCGCCATAAAGGTGAACCAGGGGCGACTCTAGAATTTGTTTATACGATATGGGTATCAAATGAAAAGTATTAATGAGTACTTTAAAAGGGAGTGGGCCTTAGTTCTAAAGGTGGAAGCCTTTTCGAGATATCGCCATAAAGGTGGACCAGGGCGACTATAGAATTTGTTTGTACGATATGGGTATCAAATGAAAAGTGTTAATGAGTACTTTAAAAGGGCGTGGGCCTTAGTTCTATAGGTGGACGCCTTTTCGATATATCTCCATAAAGGTGGACCAGGGGCGACTCTAGAATTTGTTTGTACGATATGGGTATCAAATGAAAAGTATTAATGAGTACTTTAAAAGGGAGTGGGCCTTAGTTCTATAGGTGGACGCCTTTTCGATATATCGCCATAAAGGTGGACCAGGGGCGACTCTAGAATTTGTTTGTACGATATGGGTATCAAATGAAAAGTGTTAATGAGTACTTTAAAAGGGCGTGGGCCTTAGTTCTATAGGTGGACGCCTTTTCGATATATCGCCGTAAAGGTGGACCAGGGGCGACTCTAGAATTTGTTTGTACGATATGGGTATCAAACGAAAGGTGTTAATGAGTATTTTAAAAGGGCATGGGCCTTAGTTCTATAGGTGGACGCCTTTTCGAGATATCGCCATAAAGGTGGACCAGGGGCGACTCTAGAATTTGTTTGTACGATATGGGTATCAAATGAAAAGTGTTAATGAGTACTTTAAAAGGGAGTGGGCCTTAGTTCTATAGGTGGACGCCTTTTCGATATATCGCCATAAAGGTGGACCAGGGGCGACTCTAGAATTTGTTTGTACGATATGGGTATCAAATGAAAAGTGTTAATGAATATTTTAAAAGGGCGTGGGCCTTAGTTCTATAGGTGGACGCCTTGTTGGGATATCGCCATAAAGGTGGACCAGGGGCGACTCTAGAATTTGTTTGTACGATGTGGGTATCAAATGAAAAGTGTTAATGAGTATTTTAAAAGGGCGTGGGCCTTAGTTCTATAGGTGGACGCCTTGTCGAGATATCGCCATAAAGGTGGACAAGGGGTGACTCTAGAATTTGTTTGTACGATATGGGTATCAAATGAAAAGTGTTAATGAGTACTTTAAAAGGGCGTGGGCCTTAGTTCTATAGGTAGACGCCTTTTAGAGATATCGCCATAAAGGTGGACCAGGGGCGACTCTAGAATTTGTTTGTACGATATGGGTATCAAATGAAAAGTGTTAATGAGTACTTTAAAAGGGAGTGGGCCTTAGTTCTATAGGTGGACGCCTTTTCGATATATCGCCATAAAGGTGGACCAGGGGCGACTCTAGAATTTGTTTGTACGATATGGGTATCAAATGAAAAGTGTTAATGAGTACTTTAAAAGGGAGTGGGCCTTAGTTCTATAGGTGGACGCCTTTTCGATATATGGCCATAAAGGTGGACCAAGGGCGACTCTAGAGTTTGTTTGTACGATATGGGTATCAAATGAAAAGTGTTAATGAGTGCTTTAAAAGGGCGTGGGCCTTAGTTCTATAGGTGGACGCCTTTTCGATATATCGCCATAAAGGTGGACCAGGGGTGACTCTAGAATTTGTTTATACGATATGGGTATCAAATGAAAAGTGTTAATGAGTACTTTAAAAGGGCGTGGGCCTTAGTTCTATAGGTGGACGCCTTTTCGAGATATCGCCATAAAGGTGGACCAGGGGTGACTCTAGAATTTGTTTATACGATATGGGTATCAAATGAAAAGTGTTAATGAGTACTTTAAAAGGGCGTGGGCCTTAGTTCTATAGGTGGTTGCCTTTTCGAGATATCGCCATAAAGGTGGACCAGGGGCGACTCTAGAATTTGTTTGTACGATATGGGTATCAAATGAAAAGTGTTAATGCGTACTTTAAACGGGAGTGGGCCTTAGTTCTATAGGTGGACGCCTTTTCGATGTACGATATGGGTATCGAATTAAAGGTGTTAATAAGTATTTTAAAAGGGCGTGGGCCTTAGTCCTATAGGTGGACGCCTTTTCGAAATATCGCCATAAAGGTGGACCAGGGGCGACTCTAGAATTTGTTTGTACGATATGGGTATCAAATGAAAAGTGTTAATGAGTACTTGAAAAGGGCGTGGGCCTTAGTTCTATAGGTGGACGCCTTTTCGATATATCGCCATAAAGGTGGACCAGGGGCGACTCTAGAATTTGTTTGTACGATATGGGTATCAAACGAAAGGTGTTAATGAGTATTTTAAAAGGGCGTGGGCCTTAGTTCTATAGGTGGACGCCTTTTCGAGATATCGCCATAAAGGTGGACCAGGGGCGACTCTAGAATTTGTTTGTACGATATGGGTATCAAATGAAAAGTGTTAATGCGTACTTTAAACGGGAGTGGGCCTTAGTTCTATAGGTGGACGCCTTTTCGATGTACGATATGGGTATCAAATTAAAGGTGTTAATAAGTATTTTAAAAGGGCGTGGGCCTTAGTTCTATAGGTGGACGCCTTTTCGAAATATCGCCATAAAGGTGGACCAGGGGCGACTCTAGAATTTGTTTGTACGATATGGGTATCAAATGAAAAGTGTTAATGCGTACTTTAAACGGGAGTGGGCCTTAGTTCTATAGATGGACGCCTTGTCGAGATATCGCCATAAAGGTGGACCAGGGGTGACTCTAGAATTTGTTTATACGATATGGGTATCAAATGAAAAGTGTCAATGCGTACTTTAAACGGGAGTGGGCCTTAGTTCTATAGGTGGACGCCTTTTCGATGTACGATATGGGTATCAAATTAAAGGTGTTAATGCGTACTTTAAACGGGAGTTGGCCTTAGTTCTATAGGTGGACGCCTTGTCGAGATATCGCCATAAAGGTGGACCAGGGGTGACTCTAGAATTTGTTTATACGATATGGGTATCAAATGAAAAGTGTCAATGCGTACTTTAAACGGGAGTGGGCCTTAGTTCTATAGGTGGACGCCTTTTCGGTGTACGATATGGGTATCAAATGAAAAGTGTTAATGCGTACTTTAAACGGGAGTTGGCCTTAGTTCTATAGGTGGACGCCTTGTCGAGATATCGCCATAAAGGTGGACCAGGGGTGACTCTAGAATTTGTTTATACGATATGGGTATCAAATGAAAAGTGTTAATGCGTACTTTAAACGGGAGTGGGCCTTAGTTCTATAGATGGACGCCTTGTCGAGATATCGCCATAAAGGTGGACCAGGGGTGACTCTAGAATTTGTTTATACGATATGGGTATCAAATGAAAAGTGTCAATGCGTACTTTAAACGGGAGTGGGCCTTAGTTCTATAGGTGGACGCCTTTTCGATGTACGATATGGGTATCAAATGAAAAGTGTTAATGCGTACTTTAAACGGGAGTTGGCCTTAGTTCTATAGGTGGACGCCTTGTCGAGATATCGCCATAAAGGTGGACCAGGGGTGACTCTAGAATTTGTTTATACGATATGGGTATCAAATGAAAAGTGTTAATGCGTACTTTAAACGGGAGTGGGCCTTAGTTCTATAGATGGACGCCTTGTCGAGATATCGCCATAAAGGTGGACCAGGGGTGACTCTAGAATTTGTTTATACGATATGGGTATCAAATGAAAAGTGTCAATGCGTACTTTAAACGGGAGTGGGCCTTAGTTCTATAGGTGGACGCCTTTCCGATGTACGATATGGGTATCAAATTAAAGGTGTTAATAAGTATTTTAAAAGGGCGTAGGCCTTAGTTCTATAGGTGGACGCCTTTTCGAAATATCGCCATAAAGGTGGACCAGGGGCGACTCTAGAATTTGTTTGTACGATGTGGGTATCAAATGAAAAGTGTTAATGAGTATTTTAAAAGGGCGTGGGCCTTAGTTCTATAAGTGGACGCCTTGTCGAGATATCGCCATAAAGGTGGACCAGGGGTGACTCTAGAATTTGTTTATACGATATGGGTATCAAATGAAAAGTATTAATGAGTACTTTAAAAGGGAGTGGGCCTTAGTTCTAAAGGTGGAAGCCTTTTCGAGATATCGCCATAAAGGTGGACCAGGGCGACTCTAGAATTTGTTTGTACGATATGGGTATCAAATGAAAAGTGTTAATGAGTATTTTTAAAGGGCGTGGGCCTTAGTTCTATAGGTGGACGCCTTTTCGAGATATCGCCATAAAGGTGGACCAGGGGCGACTCTAGAATTTGTTTGTACGATATGGGTATCAAATGAAAAGTGTTAATGAGTATTTTTAAAGGGCGTGGGCCTTAGTTCTATAGGTGGACGCCTTTTCGAGATATCGCCATAAAGGTGGACCAGGGGCGACTCTAGAATTTGTTTGTACGATATGGGTATCAAATGAAAGGTGTTAATGAGTATTTTAAAAGGGCGTGGGCCTTAGTTCTATAGGTGGACGCCTTGTTGGGATATCGCCGTAAAGGTGGACCAGGGGCGACTCTAGAATTTGTTTGTACGATGTGGGTATCAAATGAAAAGCGTTAATGAGTATTTTAAAAGGGAGTGGGCCTTAGTTCTAAAGGTGGAAGCCTTTTCGAGATATCGCCATAAAGGTGGACCAGGGCGACTATAGAATATGTTTGTACGATATGGGTATCAAATGAAAAGTGTTAATGAGTATTTTTAAAGGGCGTGGGCCTTAGTTCTATAGGTGGACGCCTTTTCGAGATATCGCCATAAAGGTGGACCAGGGGCGACTCTAGAATTTGTTTGTACGATGTGGGTATCAAATGAAAGGTGTTAATGAGTATTTTAAAAGGGCGTGGGCCTTAGTTCTATAGGTGGACGCCTTGTTGAGATATTGCCATAAAGGTGGACCAGGGGCGACTCTAGAATTTGTTTGTACGATGTGGGTATCAAATGAAAAGTGTTAATGAGTATTTTAAAAGGGCGTGGGCTTTAGTTCTATAGGTGGACGCCTTGTCGAGATATCGCCATAAAGGTGGACCAGGGGTGACTCTAGAATTTGTTCATACGATATGGGTATCAAATGAAAAGTATCAATGAGTACTTTAAAAGGGAGTGGGCCTTAGTTCTGTAGGTGGACGCCTTTTCGAGATATCGCCATAAAGGTGGACCAGGGCGACTATAGAATATGTTTGTACGATATGGGTATCAAATGAAAAGTGTTAATGCGTACTTTAAACGGGAGTGGGCCTTAGTTCTATAGGTGGACGCCTTGTCGAGATATCGCCATAAAGGTGGACCAGGGGTGACTCTAGAATTTGTTTATACGATATGGGTATCAAATGAAAAGTGTTAATGCGTACTTTAAACGGGAGTGGGCCTTAGTGCTATAGGTGGACGCCTTGTCGAGATATCGCCATAAAGGTGGACCAGGGGTGACTCTAGAATTTGTTTATACGATATGGGTATCAAATGAAAAGTGTCAATGCGTACTTTAAACGGGAGTGGGCCTTAGTTCTATAGGTGGACGCCTTTTCGATGTACGATATGGGTATCAAATTAAAGGTGTTAATAAGTATTTTAAAAGGGCGTGGGCCCTAGTTCTATAGGTGGACGCCTTTTCGAAATATCGCCATAAAGGTGGACCAGGGGCGACTCTAGAATTTGTTTGTACGATGTGGGTATCAAATGAAAAGTGTTAATGAGTATTTTAAAAGGGCGTGGGCCTTAGTTCTATAGGTGGACGCCTTTTCGAGATATCGCCATAAAGGTGGACCAGGGGCGACTCTAGAATTTGTTTGTACGATATGGGTATCAAATGAAAAGTGTTAATGAGTATTTTTAAAGGGCGTGGGCCTTAGTTCTATAGGTGGACGCCTTGTTGAGATATCGCCATAAAGGTGGACCAGGGGCGACTCTAGAATTTGTTTGTACGATGTGGGTATCAAATGAAAAGTATTAATGAGTATTTTAAAAGGGCGTGGGCCTTAGTTCTATAGGTGGACGCCTTGTCGAGATATCGCCATAAAGGTGGACCAGGGGCGACTCTAGAATTTGTTTATACGATGTGGGTATCAAATGAAAAGTGTTAATGAGTATTTTTAAAGGGCGTGGGCCTCAGTTCTATAGGTGGACGCCTTTTCGAGATATCGCCATAAAGGTGGACCAGGGGCGACTCTAGAATTTGTTTATACGATGTGGGTATCAAATGAAAAGTGTTAATGAGTATTTTTAAAGGGCGTGGGCCTTAGTTCTATAGGTGGACGCCTTTTCGATATATCTCCATAAAGGTGGACCAGGGGCGACTCTAGAATTTGTTTGTACGATATGGGTATCAAATGAAAGGTGTTAATGAGTGTTTTAAAAGGGCGTGGGCCTTAGTTCTATAGGTGGACGCCTTGTTGGGATATCGCCATAAAGGTGGACCAGGGGCGACTCTAGAATTTGTTTGTACGATGTGGGTATCAAATGAAAAGTGTTAATGAGTATTTTAAAAGGGCGTGGGCCTTAGTTCTATAGGTGGACGCCTTTTCGATATATCTCCATAAAGGTGGACCAGGGGCGACTCTAGAATTTGTTTGTACGATATGGGTATCAAATGAAAGGTGTTAATGAGTATTTTAAAAGGGCGTGGGCCTTAGTTCTATAGGTGGACGCCTTGTTGGGATATCGCCATAAAGGTGGACCAGGGGCGACTCTAGAATTTGTTTGTACGATGTGGGTATCAAATGAAAAGTGTTAATGAGTATTTTAAAAGGGCGTGGGCCTTAGTTCTATAGGTGGACGCCTTTTCGATATATCTCCATAAAGGTGGACCAGGGGCGACTCTAGAATTTGTTTGTACGATATGGGTATCAAATGAAAGGTGTTAATGAGTGTTTTAAAAGGGCGTGGGCCTTAGTTCTATAGGTGGACGCCTTGTTGGGATATCGCCATAAAGGTGGACCAGGGGCGACTCTAGAATTTGTTTGTACGATGTGGGTATCAAATGAAAAGTGTTAATGAGTATTTTAAAAGGGAGTGGGCCTTAGTTCTAAAGGTGGAAGCCTTTTCGAGATATCGCCATAAAGGTGGACCAGGGCGACTATAGAATATGTTTGTACGATATGGGTATCAAATGAAAAGTGTTAATGAGTATTTTTAAAGGGCGTGGGCCTTAGTTCTATAGGTGGACGCCTTTTCGAGATATCGCCATAAAGGTGGACCAGGGGCGACTCTAGAATTTGTTTGTACGATATGGGTATCAAATGAAAGGTGTTAATGAGTATTTTAAAAGGGCGTGGGCCTTAGTTCTATAGGTGGACGCCTTGTCGAGATATCGCCATAAAGGTGGACCAGGGGTGACTCTAGAATTTGTTTATACGATATGGGTATCAAATGAAAAGTATTAATGAGTACTTTAAAAGGGAGTGGGCCTTAGTTCTGTAGGTGGACGCCTTTTCGAGATATCGCCATAAAGGTGGACCAGGGCGACAATAGAATATGTTTGTACGATATGGGTATCAAATGAAAAGTGTTAATGCGTACTTTAAACGGGAGTGGGCCTTAGTTCTATAGGTGGACGCCTTGTCGAGATATCGCCATAAAGGTGGACCAGGGGTGACTCTAGAATTTGTTTATACGATATGGGTATCAAATGAAAAGTGTTAATGCGTACTTTAAACGGGAGTGGGCCTTAGTTCTATAGGTGGACGCCTTGTCGAGATATCGCCATAAAGGTGGACCAGGGGTGACTCTAGAATTTGTTTATACGATATGGGTATCAAATGAAAAGTGTCAATGCGTACTTTAAACGGGAGTGGGCCTTAGTTCTATAGGTGGACGCCTTTTCGATGTACGATATGGGTATCAAATTAAAGGTGTTAATAAGTATTTTAAAAGGGCGTGGGCCTTAGTTCTATAGGTGGACGCCTTTTCGAAATATCGCCATAAAGGTGGACCAGGGGCGACTCTAGAATTTGTTTGTACGATGTGGGTATCAAATGAAAAGTGTTAATGAGTATTTTAAAAGGGCGTGGGCCTTAGTTCTATAGGTGGACGCCTTGTCGAGATATCGCCATAAAGGTGGACCAGGGGTGACTCTAGAATTTGCTTATACGATATGGGTATCAAATGAAAAGTATTAATGAGTACTTTAAAAGGGAGTGGGCCTTAGTTCTAAAGGTGGAAGCCTTTTCGAGATATCGCCATAAAGGTGGACCAGGGCGACTATAGAATATGTTTGTACGATATGGGTATCAAATGAAAAGTGTTAATGAGTATTTTTAAAGGGCGTGGGCCTTAGTTCTATAGGTGGACGCCTTTTCGAGATATCGCCATAAAGGTGGACCAGGGGCGACTCTAGAATTTGTTTGTACGATATGGGTATCAAATGAAAAGTGCTAATGAGTATTTTTAAAGGGCGTGGGCCTTAGTTCTATAGGTGGACGCCTTGTTGAGATATCGCCATAAAGGTGGACCAGGGGCGACTCTAGAATTTGTTTGTACGATGTGGGTATCAAATGAAAAGTATTAATGTGTATTTTAAAAGGGCGTGGGCCTTAGTTCTATAGGTGGACGCCTTGTCGAGATATCGCCATAAAGGTGGACCAGGGGCGACTCTAGAATTTGTTTATACGATGTGGGTATCAAATGAAAAGTGTTAATGAGTATTTTTAAAGGGCGTGGGCCTCAGTTCTATAGGTGGACGCCTTTTCGAGATATCGCCATAAAGATGGACCAGGGGCGACTCTAGAATTTTTTTATACGATGTGGGTATCAAATGAAAAGTGTTAATGAGTATTTTAAAAGGGCGTGGGCCTTAGTTCTATAGGTGGACGCCTTTTCGATATATCTCCATAAAGGTGGACCAGGGGCGACTCTAGAATTTGTTTGTACGATATGGGTATCAAATGAAAGGTGTTAATGAGTATTTTAAAAGGGCGTGGGCCTTAGTTCTATAGGTGGACGCCTTGTTGGGATATCGCCATAAAGGTGGACCAGGGGCGACTCTAGAATTTGTTTGTACGATGTGGGTATCAAATGAAAAGTGTTAATGAGTATTTTAAAAGGGCATGGGCCTTAGTTCTATAGGTGGACGCCTTTTCGATATATCTCCATAAAGGTGGACCAGGGGCGACTCTAGAATTTGTTTGTACGATATGGGTATCAAATGAAAGGTGTTAATGAGTGTTTTAAAAGGGCGTGGGCCTTAGTTCTATAGGTGGACGCCTTGTTGGGATATCGCCATAAAGGCGGACCAGGGGCGACTCTAGAATTTGTTTGTACGATGTGGGTATCAAATGAAAAGTGTTAATGAGTATTTTAAAAGGGAGTTGGACTTAGTTCTAAAGGTGGAAGCCTTTTCGAGATATCGCCATAAAGGTGGACCAGGGCGACTATAGAATATGTTTGTACGATATGGGTATCAAATGAAAAGTTTTAATGAGTATTTTTAAAGGGCGTGGGCCTTAGTTCTATAGGTGGACGCCTTTTCGAGATATCGCCATAAAGGTGGACCAGGGGCGACTCTAGAATTTGTTTGTACGATATGGGTATCAAATGAAAGGTGTTAATGAGTATTTTAAAAGGGCGTGGGCCTTAGTTCTATAGGTGGACGCCTTGTTGAGATATCGCCATAAAGGTGGACCAGGGGCGACTCTAGAATTTGTTTGTACGATGTGGGTATCAAATGAAAAGTGTTAATGAGTATTTTTAAAGAGCGTGGGCTTTAGTTCTATAGCTGGACGCCTTTTCGAGATATCGCCATAAAGGTGGACCAGGGTGACTCTAGAATTTGTTTGTACGATATGGGTATCAAACACAATATTTTAAAAGGGAGTGATAGTAGTTGTATATGTGAAGGCGTTTTCCAGGTATCGACCAAAATGTGGACCATAATGACCCCGAACATCATCTGTTGGATACCGCTAATTTATTTATATATGTACTACTACGAACAGTATTCCTGCCAAGATTCCAAGACTTTTGATTTCGCCCTGCAGAACTTTTTCAATTTCTTCCATTTAATACGGTAGGTGTCACACCCATTTTGCAAAGTTTTTTTCTAAAGTTATATTTTACGTCAATAAACCAATCCAATTACCATGTTTCATCCCTTTTTTCGTATTTGGTATAGAAATATGGAATTTTTTCCATTTTTCGCAACTTTCGACATCGAAAAAGTGGGCGTGGTCATAGTTGGATTTCGGCCGATTTTACACCACTACAAAGTGGGTTCAGATAAGTACGTGAACTGAGTTTAGTAAAGATATATCGATTTTTGCTCAAGTTATCGTATTAACGGCCGAGCGGAAGGACAGACGGTCGACTGTGTATAAAAACTGGGCGTGGTTTCAACCGATTTCGCCCTTTTTCACAGAAAACAGTTATCGTCCTATAATCTAAGTCCCTACCAAATTTCACAAGGATTGCTAAATTTTTGTTCGACTTATGACATTAAAAGTATCCTAGACAAATTAAATTAAAAAGGGCGGAGCTACGCCCATTTTGAATTTTCTTTTATTTTTGCATTTTGTTGCACCATATCATTACTGGAGTCGAATGTTGACACAATTTACTTATATACTGTAAAGATATTGAGTTTTTTGTTAAAATTTGATTTAAAATAATTTTTTTTAAGTGGGCGTGGTCGTTCTCCGATTTTGCTAATTTTTATTAAGCATATATATAGTAATAGGAGTAACGTTTCTGCCAAATTTCATCATGATATCTTCAACGACTGCCAAATTACAGCTTGCAAAACTTTTAAATTTCCTTCTTTTAAAAGTGGGCGGTGCCACGCCCATTCTCCAAAATTTTACTAGTTTTCTATTCTGCGTCATAAGGTCAACCCACCTACCAAGTTTCATCGCCTTATCTGTCTTTGGCAATAAATTATCGCATTTTTTCGGTTCTGCGAAATTTTCGATATCGAAAAAGTGGGCGTGGTTATAGTCCGATATCGTTCATTTTAAACAGCGATCTGAGGTGAGTGCCCAGGAACCTAAATACCAAATTTCATCAAGATAACTCGAAATTTACTCAAGTTATCGTGTTAACGGGCAGACGGACGGACGGACGGACGGACGGTCGGACATGGCTCAATCGAATTTTTTTTCGATACTGATGATTTTAATATATGGAAGTCTATATCTATCTCGATTCCTTTATACCTGTACAACCAACCGTTATCCAATCAAAGTTAATATACTCTGTGCTCTGCTCAACTGAGCATAAAAATGGAGTGTAACCTTAACGTAAAGAAAGTGGCAAAACAAAAGTGATCGTAGCCGTAACTGCAACTGTAACCGTAACAGTAAATGTCAGGGCAAAATTGGCCGTAGCCATAACCGTTACCGTAGCCGTGGCCGTAACCGTAACAGTACGTGGAAAGCAAAAGTGACCATAGCGTAACCACAACCGTATCCGTAACCGCAACCGTAACCGTAACCATTACCATAAGAGGCATAGTAACTGCAATCCTAATTAAAATCGTTATAGTAGCCGTCATAGTTACTTTTGTCATAACCGTAACCGTTTTCGTCGCCATAACCGTTATCGTCACAATAACTGTAATCGTTACTGTTACCGTAGTCTTTACAGTAACAGTAACCTTAACCTTATCCATCACCGTAATCGTAAATGTAGCCGTTGTCTTGGCAATGATATTAAACATGGTCATAACTGCCACTGTAGCTATAATCGTTAGCGTAATGGTAACTGGTTCCCTAGCTTTAGCGCTAAGAATGATGACAATTCGAGCCACAGAACTTGTGACTTTGGTGCAGAAAACTTCTGACAAGTAGATTTTGACTGCAAAAGGTAACGATAAGAGTAAATGTATTATCCATAATCGTATATGTAAACGTAACTGTGATAGTTGTCGTGACATTGATAGCAAACGTGGTCATTACCATAACTGTAGCTGTACTAGTTAAAATTAACTAAATGTAACGGTAACAATTATGGCAACGTATCATATAGATCACGCGAAATTCATTGAGCCAGTTCTAGCAAGACGGATGTTATATTAAGCGCTTCCGGGCACCCCAGAGAAAATGCTTTATATTTTCTACTAATGTAACTAGAAAGGACTGATTGACAAGTCTTAGAAAACATCCGTGAACTAGCTCCAACAGCAGTCGGAAAACCTTCAAAAGCTCTACCTGGGCTATTGCGCAACACATTGATTCTCATGAAGCTGTGCATCGTGATAGTAAGACCAACCTTATTCTATCAGGATATCTTGCGACATATTCGGATCTTGTTCGGTATCAGTGTTAGTTTCTTATTACGATCTTCTGTAATTAAATCGCGATAAGCTTAGATCTGGTTCAAAACTCGGTTTGGTTTCCTTAAAGCCTTTCTTCAGTAAGTCTGGGTTTTAGTTCTTTAATACCCAGAAGCCTGGACATTTCAACAGACATCTGACTGAAGAGGCCCCGCCTCCCAGGAACTTAGGAAATTATCTCCGTAAGCATTATGAAGAAATTCGGTACTTAAGAATTGAGCCGTTTGAAAAAAGGGCATGACAAGGTCCTTAGAAAAATCCATAGAAAGGCGCGGACTACTATGCCGGTAAATGACCGGTGATTCCCATTCCTAAAGACAATTACCTCAAACTCGCAAGGGGACACGCGTCACTCTAGCTCAACTTCTGGATACTGTAATAGGTTAAATTATTACTTATTCAGAATCAATCTCGAAGCTCCCAATTTATGTCCTGCTTGTAACATTTTTTTTTTAACCAAACCAAAGTGCTCTCACCTTTTGGATGGGGCGAAGCACTACTACAACGACAATATCAACAATGGATGTGTTGGCAACTACAAGTGAAGATGAGCTTATTCTCCTTTGGAAGTCGTTATTGTATTAGAGATTATGACACACAAGGTAGGCCTTTTCATATCATTGGAACGATTTGATTTGAATTATTTTTCAATTTTAAAAATCTTAGATAGAAACATTACAAGTTTTTACAAATATCACCAAATATGTATGTAATTCATTGTAATAGCGAAATCGTCACTTCGAATGTCAATTCAACACACATTTGTTATTCCTTCATATTTGCTTTTAGTAAAATGAAATAAGGTAAACGAAATATTCGCTATTCCTTCAATTTCCACTAAATTCGTCTTCTTTTTATTTTTTTCAAAACAAATTTTATTTTTTTAATATCACAAAAGAAACTTGTTTTTAAACTTCGAAATTTACATCGACATATAAATCTTAAACACCAAAGAAACCAACGCAAATTTCATATGAATCCAACAGCTCCTATAGTGCCAAAAGTGACGTGAATGAAGCGATTAGTTGCAGTATGAATCACCAGAGGATTTAACAGCTGTTCTATATATCTTTGTATGTGTATGTAGACTGACAGCCGGACGTGAATGTGTTGCTAAACGAAGGTGCCATTTATAAAACAGACAGCATATGCTCAAAGGACTAATACTAAATTGCTCTAATGTGTATGCGAGGGTGTGTGTGTGCATTTCTGATGTTGGTAAGCGTACCATGTACGATGTGCCTGGTGTAAATGGTGAGTGACCCCGGTTTGACAGGGTCACTGTTCAGCATTTCAGTTTGCTATTTTTTGTTGTAAATGTTTTATTTTTTCTGTTATTTTTAGTTACCAGCTAAAAGTTTTAGATGCTTTTTTTGGTAAAAATCTTTACATATTTATATGTATGTATTTGTAGAACAGCATGTAAGTAGGTGTGATGGCAATATTTGCATATTCCATAAGCATAAACAAATTTTTTAGCCGTAACAGAGCGATCAATATATGAAAACCTTATTCTGTTCTTAGTATTGATCTTGTTAATGGGTGTATGTTCCGGGTATTTCTGGGAAGTTGCATGGTTGTGCTCAGAACTGTCACGGCATGTCTTCTTATGTCTCCAGAACATCACCTACAAGTGAAACGAGAATACTCTCCATAAAGGAGAGAAACCAAAGGCTGGAAAAACATTTTTTGCTGAATACTGAGAAACCTGGGCATTCCAACAAACATCTGATTGAAGAAGGCCGTATCCGAAAATTTAAAATAAAAAAATTTTTGTTTTTCATTCGTCTAAACAAAAAACGTAACTGTAACTGAATTGTGTCAAACGAAAACAGAAAAAGTTGACTGTAATTGAATTGTGTGAAACCAAAGATCTGATCTTGTGGCCACTTGTAAAAAAAAAGAGTTGTCTTTATGACCTAATAATGGGACTGGAACACAATACCTCCTGTCGCAGCTGCAAGGGTCCGGAGGCGGAGGAAACGGTCGAACATCTGTTGTGCGAATACCCAGCACACTGTCGAAGCAGAAAGAAGTTTCTTGGAAAGCCCTTTTTCGAAAGCCTTCCAGAACTCAAGGATGTTAGGCCGGGAGAGCTTCTCAAATTTATAAACTCCACGGTATGTATATAGAGGAACGGGTTTCCCCGATGCCCTTGGAAAATATTTACTAGTCTTCCTACAACACTTTTTCATTAGTTAACTTACGCGTTTGTGGTATCAAAACGGCGCATGAGCGCTAGTTGGAGTCAACTGGAACTCGACACTCGAATCAACCAACCAACCATGACCTAATAAAGAAATTCATAGGAAATCCCACATTACAACTGGGTTACGTAATGTCGCCTAAACTCAGAATCTCACCGAACTTTGAAGTGTCCATTGTGGACAAGACCCACTGGGAAACAGGGAATCCTTATAATGACCCTCACTAAGAGGTCTGGTTCACGGATGGATCGAAATTCGAAGATGGAGAAACGGAAGCTGGCATCTATTGGCCGAACTTCAAGAAATCGATACCAATGGAATGCTACCCCACCATAATTCAGACAGAAATCTATGCATTAGAAGTCCGTAGTAGATAATGTCTGAGGAGAGGCTCATCCTGCAAGAGCATCTACATTATGTCGGACAGCTAGGCGGCCCTGTATTCCTTGCAATCATATACAGTTACATCTGAGCTAGTGGATAACTGCATTCAAATCCTTAATGACCTGGGAGCCAAACATAAGGTTTTGTTAGGATGGGTACCCATCAGGGACATGAAGGTACTCAACATGCAGATTACCAAGCAAAGCAGGGCACTATAGCACCATTCTATGGTCCAGAGCCCTTTTGTGGACTAACAAAAGTGCACACCAGGGAAACCATAAGTAACTGGGAAACAAAACAATTCAGACGTCACTAGATTGACTGCCAAGGGCAAAGGTGGCCCAAACTGTTTATACTTCCGGCAACGGAAGTATTACCCAAACTTATTAAACTAAGCAGGGGGAACCTAAGAACTCTCACTTGGTACTATACGGGACACTGTGGTCACTGTGTTAGTTAAATCTATCCGATACTCAAATTTGTCGTTTCTGTGAGCTGGAGGATGAAACGCCGGTTCATATTCTCTGCGAATGCGTCGCACTGGCAACACAGAGACTCTCCCATCAAGTTGGTGTGACTCTTTATCCCTATGTGATATGGAGTAAAAAGCCTGAGGAGATACTTAGATACATCAATAGCCTCCACATACAAAATTAGGCTGAAAGATCATGCACAATAGATCTGCACAAAGGTCATAGTGCTTCCAGGCCCAATAATAACAATAATAATGAGCTTTTCCTAAAAGCATTGTTAACATTACACATTTGACGCTGTGAGCATTTGGCCGTTGATCTTATGTCATCCCCCCGACGTATGTCCATTTCAAAGATGTATTTGAAACTTGACGTTGTGACGGTTATGTCACTGCTACATCAGTGCCACCCGGAATCAAAGCCTTTATCCCAATGGGATGTCAATATACAAATTCTTGGAATCTATTAGCACAATCTCAAATAATTTTCAACGGGGATATTTTCCTTAGACCTATTTATAGGAAAATAAGGAAATTCTTCTATCAGAAAAATTTAAATAAAGTGTCTAATGAAATCGCATAAACCAGCTATTATTATCAACTAATCTTAACCCGTTTTGGTTTAGTTTGTATGTCGAAAAGTCAAGTGTGCAGACAAAGGTCTTCATTGAACTAGAATTCCTTTAATAAACTTTTTGCGATATAAAAAAATCTAAAATTCTTCAACTTTTATTGATGGTCAAAATGTGTTTATGTACAAAAATTTAGCACTTTCGTTATCTGATTTCAGTAAATTGATACTATTTATTTTGAAAAACTTTTCCTACATTGGTCTTCACTTCCGCTTACTTTGCTTTCAATCTCGTTTCATTCACTGCAGGTGACCATGACCGAAAACAATCATCAACAATTTTAGAAGTGGAAATACAAATGCGGTTAGGGGAGCAGCAAATCAAAGTTATAAATTTAACAGCAAAGGTGATGAGATTTTTTGTTAGTGCTATTTTATAAAGAAAGTAGATGCAGAGAGAAATGATACTACTCAATTGGTTTTATCATTTGATGAGGCGTGGTTAATATTTTGTTTTAAAAAATTTTAGATAACACCAAACCGGATCGTTAATTAATTTTAAAATACATACTACTGTTTAAATTTCACTTCAAAAGTTCAAAAGAGCTTTACTGGAGCAACTCCCTGTACAGTGGTTACCAAATTACGTTTTTTTAATAAAAATAATAATAAACCGAACAGATTGATACCCTTCAAAGCCCGCCCAATTGACACGAGGGGCGCATCCGCATGGCGCACAGATTTTGTTTTTGCCTATTTGTTGATAGGCGGAGGTTTTTGTTAAGCGTCGAGATCTAAAACTGCTCAGCTACAGAATAAAACTCATCAGCTGAGTATTATACATAATATTTAGAAATTATATATATACAAGTAAATTGTTAAATAAGTTAAGGCTTTCAAAAAAAAATTTTTTTTTTTTTGATTTTGTTACGAATTAAGATAGGATAGGACAGTTTTCTTTATAGTAAAAAGTGAATCCTTTATATCAAATGAATTCGAGTGGGAGTTAAAATCATGACACAAACACCGAAAGGGTTCATTTAATTCCAAATTAGTTCTGCACTACCTCAAAAGAAGAGGTTTGTAAAGTCTTGACGCTCGAGATGGGACATCGAAGTTTACTTACGTCAAAAGAAAAGGGCTAGAAATCAGTGCATTCATTAGATTAGACACGAATAATACGCCTAGCATTTCTCTACGACTTGCGAGAGTTGGAAGATTAATAAGCAATTACCGACTAGTATAAGATGTAAGATTATAGGCAGAGTCCCAATGAAAATTCCTTAAAGAAAAAATTTGCTTCTGTATTGCCTCTAGTCTATCTGCATGAACTTGATATCGCGGATTCCAGACTATTGATCCTTATTCTAGTATCGGTCTAACTAATGTGGTAAAAAGGGCTTTGGTTACATACGGGTCACTTAATTCTTTGGGGCATCGCTTCACGAATGATAGAACACCTCTAGCCTTATTGACAGTAGTCATAATATGACGCTTGAAACTAAGTTTATTTATATTTATATTTATATTGCATCCATCGTGACACCCAAGTCAACAAAATAATTTACTGATACAAGACAAAAATTATTAATTACGTAAGAGGCTGCTGGCAAAGATCTCTGAGAGAGGCACATGAATTTACGTTTATTGAGATTCAGCGGCATTGAATTCGCGTTGCACCAAGCAACTAAGCAGTTTAAATCCGCTTGATGCAAGGGACGTTCTTCAATAGACACATAGGACCTAAAAGGTTTAACATCATCAGAATACTTTAAAATTTTGGAAAATTTTATTGTGGTACAGATATCATTAATAAATAGCAAGAACAGAATTGGACCGAAATGGCTGGTCTGTGGGACGCCAATGGAAAAGTATTTGGAAGAGTATTTTTAAAAATTCCTTGTCACATTTGAATTTAGTTTGTGAACGTGGAAAGTTGGGATGGGCAGAGCATCTTTGGGCTTTTCTTAAGGATAGCTTTTGTCCTCCCAACATGAAGAGGCAAATAGTTTTGAAATATATATTACTGATTTTGTGCCATTTAAAAACCAAATTTTATCGATTTTGTACCTGGCGTGGTGCCAATTAAAACCCAAAAAAATTAACATTGTGACGAAAAATAATGGAGTTTAAATATAACTGAATAACGGAGCTATTGTGAATAATTATTGTGAGGAACATTGAAAAAAATATGGCAACAAGTAAACCACATATTGAAACAACATACATTTACATAAAAGAATATTCTCGAAAGGGAAACTGGCGTAGTGCCAATTAAAAATCAAATTCGTTTTTTATACATACACAACGAAACATAACGGCGTAGTGAAAAATCAAGGTAACAGGACACATATTGATACAACATACAACTATGTAATTTTTGATCTGGCATTATCGGTTTAGTGGACGCCAATCACCCTCAACAAATGTTGATCAAATCCTAAAAAAAAAAAAAAATTAGTTGTTGCGTTCTATGTTGCGTTCGATCTAACTTGTGGATAAGCAAGGAGAGGGAAACTTTATCAAATGATTCACTGAAAGCAGTGTAAATAACGTCGGCGTGAAGATTTTCTCTGAATCCATTAGAAACATGAGTTTTGAATTCAATTAGGTTGGTAATGGTAGATTTGCCTTTACAGAATCCATGTTGGGAGTCTGCAGTCACTTCCTTTATATTAAGTTCCTTTTATATTGGGCGGCAAATTTCAGTACAAATTTCTAGCAATAGAGTTTTGCATATCTCCTTATATCTCGTGAGTAAGTGTTTTGAAATTTGGAACACAATTTAGAATACGATGACAACGCAACATAAAGTAAAAAGTTCTCGCTAGATAACGCTGAGAATGCGACTTTTAAAAAAACTCGCTGTATTTGGAAATTTTGCGATCATGTTTTAAATATTTTGCAGATAACCTAGAGACTAGAAACTATGAAATAAATGTAACATTTTGGATAAAAATATGTTGCTTTTTGAAATCCATACAGAGCGTGTGGATGCTATCATCCTAAATATTTCTTTACTAAACAATTTTAGTAAATTCCGTTTTTATTTTTCGGCCAAACTAACTACTGTATTTGAATGGCGGTTAGAATAAGCGCGTATGACACTTTTTATTGGTCAATGTAACGTGACTGCTGTATAACGGCACATCGTAAGTTTTGTTCATAGGCCCCACTTTCTGCTAACTATTCTCTAACACAAGAAGTATGCGATGAACGCCTTCTCAACTTTTTTTTCAATATATACTTTCCTCTTTGGCTTGCTATCTTTTTAAAATCAAAGGCACTTAATCCTTATCTTGTTTTTGTTCCGACAGGGTGGATAAATGATGTATATTGGAACGATTTTTCGTCATCCCTTGTCAAATTTGGTTTTAAGACAAACCGGTTTCGGCGTTGTGCCATCATCAGTGTCGATTTTTGTTCTGATCTGTTGTTGTCGTTTGTCCTGTGATTATAGTTCGTAGGTACATGAGCAGGTATTGTCAAAATTGATGCCTGTATATGTGCTGCGTATTCATTCAGAACCGAGGGTGGTTTACTAATCGATTTGTGTGGCTGACTGGGGTAGGTAAAAATGCTTTATTTTAGTCGTTTGACCTTCTTTGTGGGTTTGTTGTTTTGGTGTGTTAATTGTTTTGTGTTTATTTGTTGTTGCGTGTTTGTCTGTTGTACCTGTGTGATAACGTTGTTTCTTGTAAACAAGTTTTAAAGGCTCGAATTTTTACCTACCCCAGTCAGCCACACAAATCGATTAGTAAACCACCCCCGGTTCTGAATGAATACGCAGCATATCCACAGGCATCAATTTTTGCGCATGTACCTACGAACTATAAATACAGGACAAACGAAAACAACAGATCAGAACGAAAATCGACACTGATGATGGCACAACGTCGAAACCGGTTTGTCTCAAAACCAAATTTGACAAGGGATGACGGAAAATCGTTCCAATATACAGTACTTAATCCTAGTTGAAAGCGGGAGTTCTGTGCTGTTACCTGCCTTCACGGTGAAACGTATGAATTTTGATTCTTTTGCTGAAGGGTGTCAGTTCTGTCTTTCTTGCCTTAAGGCCATTCGATACCGCCCATCTACACAGCCTGCTAAGCGCATTCTGTAGAATTTCGCTTAACGTTGTTGGAAAAGCTCTCGAAACTATAAATAATAAAGTCTTCCGCATATGCTACTACAATTACGTCCCAAACTCGAGTAATAGTACCTCGTTCAGTGCTACAACCCACAGTAGTATGGAGAAAACGCCACACTGGGCTGCTACTCATTCCACGTTTCGGGTTCTTGTTACCGAGCCAATGTTGACCTCTATATTTCTGTTCTCTATCATTTATTGTGTCCAACCGCCTTTTTTGTTGACCTGCCACTTATGTAAGCTTGCTGTTTGGCCTGTCATTGTTTACCTAATAAAAATATCCAAAAGCCTTTCAAGAACCTTAAACTTAAATTATATTTGGCTTATTAGTCTATAGTCCTTGGTACTTTCATCGGTTCGTCTGCCTCTCAGACTACTTCTGTTTTCCTCCAGCTTTGCAAAATGCAGGTGAAGGTGAAACATGCTAGGCGACCCTAGATTTTGAAGCATCCTAGGAGTAACGCTATGCAATCCAGGCCTTTTAAATTAGGAAGAACTTTGCTCAATGGGTTTCTTTGAGGCAAAAAGCGGTGGAATGATAACGCAAGTGAGCTCAAATGGCGCAAGTGCGCTCAAAGGACGATGTTCGTTGATAAGAAGCCGCTAAAACTTCGGTGGCAAATTGATAACACGTTTCGCCTTAATTTGCTTTCTGATTGCACTTATGTCAACTCTCCCAAATAAATTCTCTTCTTATAGGTTATTTACAACTGTCTGTATTTAACGACACGATTTCCGTTTGGTTTGAATCTATTTGTATGAAATTATTTTACCTCCATCTTATTTTGTAATAAATTCCTTTATTTAATTTATATTTCCCCTTATAAATATATCACATTAACAAACATTTGTCACTTTACTACTCAACCAGAAAATGAATCGTATTGATGTGTATCTCAAATGTCGGCCTTTTACTTTCTCTTATAGAAAAAAATGATGTAGGTGGTGTACTCGATTATTTTATATTTGTATATTATAAAGCTTTGTTGTTACAAAAAAATTTTAAGCCGAAAGTAGAAGGGGCAAATATTTGTAAATGCCTTCACAAGTTTAGAGAGGCACATTTAATCAATTCCTATATCATACATATTTACAAAACCCTTGTTATAATTTTCATTACATACAAGGGAACTTTCGCTCTTATCCATATTTACCCGCATTCAATAGTGATAAGCTGAGTATTTTTGTATTATAAAAGGATAACTATTGACTTTTTATGTTACTCGTATTATGCGATAACATCGCTTTTGTATTGTTGTTATTATATTTGTTTGAAAATATTTATTTATGCAATAACAGAAAATACCCTTATTAGCATGCACATATTTAATTTTTATACTCAGCGTGCTTTGCACACAGAGTATATTAACTTTGATTGGATAACGGTTGGTTGTCTAGGTATAAAGGAATCGAGATAGATATAGACTTCCATATGTCAAAATCATCAGTATCGAAAAAAAATTTGATTGAGCCATGTCCGTCCGTCCGTCCGTCTTCCCGTTAACACGATAACTTGAGTAAGTATTGAGATATCTTCACCCAATTTGGTACGTGAGCTTATCTGGACCCAGAATAGATTGGTATTGAAAATGAGCGAAATCGGATGATAACCACGCCCACTCTTTATATATATAACATTTTGGAAAACACAAAAAACCTGATTATTTAGTAAATAATACACCTAGAATGTTGAAAATTGACATCTGGGCTGATATTGAGACTCTGAATAAAAATCTGGAAAAATCTTTTAAAATGGGCGTGGCACCGCCCACTTGTGATAAAATCAATTTTACTAATATTATTAATCTTAAATCAAAAATCGTTAAACCTATCGTAACAAAATTCGGTGGAGAGGTTGCCTTTAATATAAGGAATGCTTTGGAGAAAAATTAACGAAATCGGTTAAGGGCCACGCCCACTTTTCCCAAGTGGATTTATAACAATAAATAGGAAAAATTTCAAATTTAAAAAAATGGGCTTGGCACCGCCCCTTTTATAACTACGTAATTTTCTATGTTTCGGGAGAAATAATTCGAAGAAAAATTAACGCATCATAATAAAATTTGGTACAGAGATTTTCCCCATAAAATAAAAAAAAAATAAATGTAAGGCGCGATAACATCCGAAGAGATCTAAGGCCGAGCTTCTCTTCCAATTTGCGTCGTGCTCCTCTTGATTTTTCCCTACAAATTGGCCGGACGGGACCTACATGTTTTATGCCGACTCCGAACGGCATCTGCAAGGCAGATGAGTTTTCACTGAGAGCTTTTCATGGCAGAAATACAATCGGAGCGCTTGCCAGACACTGCCGAGGGGCGACCCCGCTTAGAAAAATTTCTTCTAATTGAAAAATCTTATTTCTAAAATTTTGATGTTGCTTTGCCCGGGAGTTGAACCCAGGGCATACGGTGTGATAGGCGGAGCACGCTACCATCACACCACGGTGGTCCCCATAGCATGAAACATTTCCAGAAAAATGGACGAGATCGAATAAAAACCACGCCCACTTTTATATAAAAGATTTTGAAAAGGGTCGTAAACGAAAATAATAAGCAATATCTTAGCCAAAAAAGCTTTGTATCAATAGAATTTTACTTTCCAAATTGAATTATAACATTAAATTGTAAAACACTAAAATTTTTCAAAATGGGTTTGGCACCGCCCCTTTTATGACTAAGATTTTCTATGTCTCGGGGGCCATAACTTGAAGAAAAATTAACATATCGTAATGAAATTAGGTACACATATTTTCCTTATAGACGAAAATATTTCTAGTAAAAAGGGGCGGGATCGGTTAAACACCACGGCAACTTGGATACAAAACAAATTTAAAAGGGTCGTAGACCTTTTATGACTAAGATTTTCTATGTCTCGGGGGCCATAACTTGAAGAAAAATTAACATATCGTAATGAAATTAGGTACACATATTTTCCTTATAGACGAAAATATTTCTAGTAAAAAGGGGCGGGATCTGTTAAACACCACGGCAACTTGGATACAAAACAAATTTAAAAGGGTCGTAGACTAGAATAATAAGCTATAACTTAGCAAAAAATAGTTTTGAATCAATGATATTTCACTTATCAAGTTTTATTGTAAGAGGAAATGGGGGGACATTTTTTTTTTTAAACGGGCGGTGCTACGTGTTATGTAGAAAAGTAATTTATCTGAAATTAAATGTACAATTGTAGCTCACGCTGAGTATATAATGTTCGGTTACACCTGAACTTAGACACTTTTACTTGTTAGATATATAGATACACATATATATGTGTTATGAATAGGGCAACCCAAAGTATGCAAGAGCATATATTTTATGGTTTCCATTATGTTTAGCTTTCACAAAAAAATATGAAGTTTGAGCTATACATTTTTAAAGGATATTTTACTATATGTATTTAATTAGGGAGACATGCCCATATTGCTTTATACAATTGTTTTTATTATTTATATTAGAAATAAAATAATTAAAAAAAAATTTCAAGTTCAACGGTTTTATTGAAAACAATATTTTCATGAAGTATTAATAATAGTAAAAACCAGAAAATAATTAGATAGGTCCTAGGTACTAGACATCACACTCCTCATCAATCTATGACGTTGATCAGACAATTAAATAAAAGAATTGGGCGCGTGAAATTTCTAAAAATGTGAGGCGTAGCATAACCTGATAAAGGTTCATTTGGTCTTACTTATGACTATCAATAGAAATTTTACGCGTCCAACGCTTTTGAGAAGAATGTTTAGACCCCAGTGAGGCTAAACAAGCGCGTTTGGCTGATGAAGCACAATATGTCGTTTGTGTCTGCAGATTCAAGCTCCGCAAGGCCCCCAACGAAGTGTATGTGGAGGCATCGGTACATGGCTTCTGGAAGTGCGGGACAGTGGTGTAGATACCAGATACTTAAAAGAGAAATAAATAAGCAGCTGTTCTAGAAGATTACTCGTGTAAAGTCTAGACGAACGAGGCAACAGAGAGTATAAAAGCAGCGCAAGCTGAGGAAGAGTCGATCAGTTTGATTTTAAACACGCTATTAGTAAATTACGCGACAATTGTAATTGTGAACTACTACTACCACAGTTAATTTGTAAATAAATACCATTTTGCCATACTAAACATTGGAGTTATTTATGCGACAGTTCAGCGATTCGAACGGTAACAAAAGGTGCATAGTAATCAGAAATTCCCAAAATCCGTTAAAATATTTTACGAATTATAAGCACCCTTATTGCACATTTTTAACCAGAATCCCAAACTGTTATTCCTTTTATAGTAAGAGTATTTCAAAAAAAAAATATTTCCGGACTTTTAATTTTTTAGCAAATAAAAGTTAAATCCCTTTTATTTTTTAAGGACAGAACAAAAGTCAGGCCTTATAAATATAGAAGGTCCCACCTAAATAAAAATAATTTTTTTCTAACAGATTTCTGCTTGTTACAACAGAAAGCGGTGTATCAAATTTCAAGGCAACAGCTCCATTGGATCTAAAAAGGTGCAATTTTACTATGGAAAAGTATAAATGTGGTACTATGACAGTTAGTTTCAGTTTTTCTATGACAAATTTCTTGCATTAGTAACAAAAACTTTCCACTATCTGTACAAATTTTAAATCCAGACATTTAGAAAAATCTATTGTTCATTTCAATTAGCCATTCCATAGTTATAAGGTTGAGCTTTTATCTATCCTTAAAAAATAAAGTCCGCATTTGTATTTTATTTTCGGATTTATAAAACAAAGGTCTGGATTTGTCATTTTGAAAAAAGTCCGGAAAATAAAAGGGATGCACGATTCGGTATGAAAATGTTATGGGCATCCCTGCTTTTAAGCATAGGTTTAGATTTTAAAGACATTTTATAAACGCCTAAAATCAGTCTTTTTTTTAGCATATTTGGGGTTGCCCTAGTTATGTGCAGTAAAGAAAACTCCCATACGCGCAGGAAACAGCTAATAAAGTTGTCAGTAAATCATGTCAACCTTTTTTTTTTTTGTATTTATTCATTGTGCTTATCCTATTTATTGTTTGGGTAGACATTTAGTGCTTTATTGTTATTTTGAGTAGGCGCTTAAATCAAGTGGGATGGTTAAAGATATCTATTAATCTTTTTATATTTCATAAATTACGATTTTGAGTGGAATTAAAAAAAATATTTATAAGTTATTTAATAACCATGCATAATAATCATAAGCAAGGAAGTCTAAGTTCGGGTGAAGTAGAAAACTATATAACCAGTTGTGTTATAATATGGCAGTTCACGTTCGGAGGGTCGTTATAAACGATTTATTGCGCTCAAAAATTCATCAAAAATTATCTTCATCTAAATGGGACGTAAAGCACACGCTGGCTATCGGAAGTCTAGGTTTACGGCAAGCATGCAAATGCTTGTAGAACTAAAATGATGGTTTTCAAAAAATACTTGTATGTTATTAGTTTTATTTCACCGCGTTGTATCAAACGAGTTTAATTAAAAATTGTTTAAATTAAACAAATATAAGGGCAGGTTTTTCGGCACTAGTTTAAACTAAACGTAAATTTCAATTCAATTTAACCTTACCACTTTGGCTACTTTGCTTTGATTTTACTTCTCTCATTAGTTAATTCGCCCAAAATCTTGGTTAAACTGGAGGTAACTCAAACATTTCACAATGTCGACAACGTGCAGGTTGAGTTTTTTTTTTCGAATCCACGAGAGATCTTAAAAAGTAAAACTCTTTAACTGCCTTCGGCGTACTTGAACCACCACACAGCTCATGTCATGCGCTCAATCTACAGTCGGGTTGCGTCGACTATTGCTTTAATTCGCTAGACAATTATTAATCCTACACGATACTATGCGAGGGCTTTCTCACTCCCACTAATACGTAATCTCTCCAATCATCTTCTGTAATTGAATACACATGCCGTTCGATCGCCGAGTTCTTTGAATTTTCGCAAATTTCGCTATGCGAGTCCGACGCATCACTAGTATCGCTTTTGTCTTCTGTCGCTTGTGACTTTATTCTCCTTCTCTACTTCTTGTTATAAAGAAAATATATCGCAAAAGTCGCATTAGAAAACAATCGGTTATACCCCATGGCTGCAAATAATCTCATAGTCACAGTTTTTAGTCAGTGAGATCTCGTCAGTTATGGAGTTCGTTTGATCCGTCATAACTTCGGCGAGGTGCATATCCTTGTGAGTGCCATTAGAAATTTAGCAGTAATAACAGATGAACGCAAGTAAGGGAGGCTAAGTTCGGGTGTAACTGGACATTACATACTCAGCTGCCAAATGGCAACTTGAAAAACTTTCAAATAACTTTCTATTAAAAGTGGGCGGTGCTACGCCCATTGTCCAAAATTTTACTAATTTTCTATTCTGCGTCATAAGTTTAACCCACCTACCAAGTTGTCTTTGGTAATGCATTATCGCACTTTTTCGGTTTTTCGATATTTTCGATATCGAAAAAGTGGGCGTGGCCATATTATAGTCCAATTTCGTTCACCTTACTTACATACCAAATTTCGTTAGATACCTCAAAATTTACTCAACTTATCGTGTTTACGGACAGACGGACGGACGGACGGACATGGCTAAATGAATTTCTTTTTTCGTCCAGATCATTTTGATATATAGAAGTCTATATTTATCTATCTTATTTTATGCAGTTACGGGGTACCGTTATGCGAACAAATTTAATATACTCTGTGAGCCCTGCTCAGCTGAGTATAAATAAAAAGATGATAAAAAAATTTTTAGGACTAAATTTATATAAATGGACCAAAAAACAGAAGGAATTTTTTTCTTTAATACATACATAATCTTGTTGAATTTTGACTAAACACTTTAACAATAGCTCTTGTAAATTTTGGGATTTAAAACTATAAAGGTGGAGCGCAAACTTTCAATTTAAGGCAAACCATGTATTTGGGATTAACTAATTAATTATTTAAAATTTAAAAACGCGCTCTACCTTTATAATTTTAAATCCCAAAATTTACAAGAGCTATTGTTAAAGTTTTTTAGTCAAAATTCAACAAGACTTTGTCTGTATTAAAGAAAAAATTGCCTTCTATTTTTTGGCCCATTTATATAAATTTAGTTCAAGTCTCTAGGTAACCGGGAGGTTAGGTTGAAATGGTCCATGAGGACCTCACATAGGCTGATTGAGTCCGTAGTGTTACCAGAAGTTTGTTTTAACGACCAAACTGAAAAATCCTATCAAAAACCTGGACCTATGTTATAAAGTAACTCCGTCCTCTTGGCAAATACTAGAAGCTTCCTAGGACTTAAGCCACTTGCTGCTTCTAGATCTTACAGCTATATAACTCCTAATAGCTGGAGTCTTAGCCTGGCAAGTGCAGGGCATGACACAGAACGTGCTCAATCGTTTCCTCCTCCAACCCGCACTTCCTACATCTGCTATCACTGACCAAGCCCAATTTAAAGGCATGTGACGCCAAAAGGCATTGTCCAGTTAGAATACCCGTCATAAGTCTACAGTCCTCTCTTTTTAATGATAGAAGCAACTGAGTTAGTCTAAGGTTGTAAGACCTACACATAATCTTCGACACTTTACAGCCCCGCTCATGAACCGACGCCTTTCCCGCTTGGTCGATCATGTGTAACTCCCGCCTTCGCTTAATCTCGCCGAATCTAATTGGGACGTCTACGGAGCAAGCTTCAAGGGATTCGCCCTTTTTAGCTAGTTCGTCCGCTTTTTCATTCCCATCTATTCCCATATGCCCTGGGACCCAATATAGATGTATGCTTCTCCCTGTCCCGATTCTCTACAGAGACTATTTACACTCTAACATGCCTTTAGATGCTGTGCTATGCGAGATTATTGCCTTAATTGCTGCTTGCCTGTCAATATAAAAGTTAACACGGTTGCAGCTTAAGCTATTCTCTTTCAGGGTTTCTACTGCTTTAGTTACGGCTAATATTTCTGCTTGGAAAACGCAACAGTAATCCAGCAGCCTGTAGTATCTGCTTATTTCCGGATCAGCGCAGTATACCGCAGACCCTACTCCTTCCACTACTTTAGAACTCTCAGTGTACGGAGCCTTCCCGTTACCAGGCCACGTCGGGAAGTATTTATGGCCTTACCACAGTAAGGGGCGCTGCTGTGGCGGACGGTTCTTTCCCCGTATATAATGCTGGACCGCTGAGCCCGTCTTGTCGGGCAGGTGGTCCTACGACCAAGATGAACGACTCATTACCTGATTGTAATAAGGACGATGTAAAGAGGAGGAATGAGTCGCAATCCAAGGACGACAACTACGAATTAAGCGATGCGTCGGACTCGGGGAGCGAGAGTAGTAATGATTCAATTAACTCCGTGTTGGAGAAGCACAAAAAGGAAAACGGAGTAGAAGATTGGAGAAGGGTACGGAGCAGAGGAAGTAAAAGAGCTCTCTCGTAGTACCGTGCAGCACTAAGAATTGTACAAAGCTTGGGAGCAGTGGTCGACCCAACAGAAGTGGAGATCGAGCGCTTTGAATGAGCCTATGAAGCGGTAGAAGTAGGCCGAAGGCAGATCAAAAGGTTTGCTGCGAGAAACCCTCGGTTCTGCAACCAGTACTAGGAGGAAGAAGCGTCGAATGGCAGAATGAAGAGGCAACATTCGGCGGAAGGCGACAAGCCTGCTTTCAAGAGGCAGAAAGGACGCAGTCCTAGAACCGCGAGGCAGAGCCGTCACATAGACAAGACAAGTAGGCCCAAAGCTGTAAGGCAGATGGGCTCCAATAGCGAGGTAGCAACTTCCTCGAAAGCTGCGAGTCAGAGGGAATTTCCAACTACGGAAGTAGGAGATATACCAAAGGGAGATAACGCTAAGACTCCGGCTTTCTCGGAGGCACTGAAGGGAGTTAACGCTAAGACTCCGGCTTTTTCGGAGGTGCCAAAAGGTGATAACACTAAGACTCCTGCTTTTCGCGAGAAGATGAGTGATGCGGCAAAGCAGTCACTGACTGTGGCGCTGGTTGATCGTAGCAGTCCTTTCGGACAAATGACTACTGAAACGTGGAGATCTGTGGAAAGGAGCGTATTAGCTTAATGCTTAAGATGATGCGGGAACTACCAAGTAAGCCCCTTCCAACCTTTGATATTTCTGTTGTAACCCCTTCAGTGCTTCCACAATTGTGTCTACCCAGTCTGGTCTTTCCACTTCCACGCGATGAACTTCATACGCTGGCTTACTCAAAAGTGAGGCTGTCTCCTGGGTCAGTGCATGTGATACCGTTTCAGCAAATATTAATTTTTGATTCTCATATGTAGCTCGTTTCGCTTCCACATCTCGTATGCCATTTATGAAGATCTGGATTTTTACCCTCTCGGTGTATTCCACGGGTGCGCCCGCATTTGCTAGATTGGCCAGTCTTTCGACATCCGACGCAAACTCCTGCAAAGTCTCATTCACGTTCTGGTAGCGATTTTGCAACTCAATTTTATATATCTGTTTCCTATGCTCGCTTCCGTAGCATCTCTCTAGAGCGCCCATGAATTTTGCATAGTTGTTCCGTTCGTACTCTGGAATTGTCTTTAAGATTTCAGCTGCAGGCCCTTTCAATGCCGCAAACAGTGCAGCAACTTTATCTTCAGCATTCCAGTTGTTCTCGGCTGACGTCTTCTCAAACTGAAGCTTGAATACCTGGAAAGGAACAGAACCGCCAAAAGATGGAGTTTTTGCCTTCCGATTGCTCGCTGCAATAGCTGTGAGATTTAGTTGTAACTGTTGCATAAGACCTTTCTACGCTGCTATCTCGGCATAATTGTGTCCTCGAGTTGTAAAATTTTTGCATCCTGCTCTTCCAGTTTCGCAAAGAGCTGCGATGATACCTGTTCCGAAATTTGTGTCGGCAATGGACTTCCAACTCCTCCTTCAGTTTCTGGATCATCAATTCACTCCACTTTGCCATGTCCAAGTTGTATTCCCAATTTTCGGAATTTATTAAACAATTCCTCTTCTGACACCAATTGTAACGAACTTGCTGGAATTCCTCTTATTTGCAACCTTCTACTAACGTTCGTATCGCCAAACTTTTGAATAAATAACTCCAATATTTAATAATGCAAAATGGCCTTTATTAAAGTACTTCACAATAGCACTTCACTTCACAACCAATAGCTTGCTTAAATGAAACTGATTGTCGCGCCTCTGCCGTTGCTGCCTTTTATACTCTGTGATTCTTCGTTCGCATCTTCTAGGCGCTTCCATTTCTAGAATTGACTAGTTGGTTATCAGCTATAAAATTGCTACGTTTATAGCTTCTCATATGCGCGTGCGTGTATGAACACATTTATAATTGCATACTTTTGGGAGCATCGCAGATAATATATCTGCATGCGTTTGTGCGTCTCTTGTCCGCTGCGTGTGCGTACATCTGTGTAGACATAATGATTGATTTACTGATGTGCATACAAGTCACTGCTTAGCATCGGCTTAGAGATGATAGTTTCCCTTAGTGATGCTAATATTCGTCACAATACGATAAAGTCTGCTCCAGTGTGGAAGACACTCCGAGAATAGATTTACTTTTTGCGGCGTAACGAAGTCAGCCGGGTACTTGCTAGTATGTATATACAAGGGGCAGGGTGGGGGCTAGCCTTGGCGTGCCTTGCCTAATGATTCGGTCGAATGTAAATATTCTCATTCTAACATATTTATGTGTCAATATTAAAAGATGTATGAGTGTTTAAGCTCTAAATGTATGCATCTGTGTAAATATGCATATGTGTGTATACATATATTTTACCGTTACGCGGCGTAGTCCCTGCGTGGTGCCAGCCTCTATCCCACTGTAAAAAAAGTGACCGTAGGGGATTAGTATACCGGCCCAACGAAGCGCTCGTATTAATTTGCGATCAAGTTGTTTGTCACTCAATCGATAATTTCTAGTTTCTCATCAACTTATTTTTGTTGAAAGAGCTTTTCAGCAGATTAATTTGTTTTTTTTTTTCGAAAATTGAATCGAGTGCTAATATAATTAACATCGATATTTTCTGCATTTTTTAAAGTAAACAGTGCTTATTTTTATAGCGGTCAGCGCGTTTGTCTATTGATAAATAATGTCCATTTTTCATCCGACAAATAAATGCGATCGCGAAGAAAATCGGACAAAAGTATGCGCTCCATGCGGGAAGAAAATAATTTTTGACAATAAGCCATAAAAAAAATATTATAAAGTCATAAAAAAAATATTAATGATCAGTTTGATACTTCTAATGGAAAATTCCCGAAAAGTATATGTAGTACTTGTCGACTAACTATGAATGAATATGGAAAAGAAATTTTCAAAAGGCTTTGTCTAATTATGCCCAATTACGAGGATCTTTATTTGGCAAAAGAAACCAAAACGAATATTTGTCATTGTTACATTTGCCTAATAGCGCAGCCATTCAAAATAAAAGAAAGGTAAAGGTCAAGTTTGTAAGTTTTGCACCAAAGTTGATTTAAATAATGGCTTTGATGGTACTGTGCGTCAAAATGCTTCACTTTCAGAAAGTTAAACAAATATAATTGAACCTAGAACTTCAATTGAAAATTGTAGCAGTTGTTTTCAGAAAATAGGCAAAGGCATTCCGCACTCTTGCAGAGGTTTTTCTTCAGCTAGCGCACGTGATAGCGTTATTAATATAGTAAAACCGTTACCTGAGAAACAGCAGAACCAAATAATAAGTAATGTTTTTAAAAGAAAAATTTTGAACACTGACGAAAAAGCCAACTGTGAACTTGTTTTGAATACGTCGGGATCTAAGCTTCCATATTATTCTAGTACATTTGAAACAAGCCATTATATTCTTGCATAACGATGTTTTAGGATTATGGTCCGTACAGGCTGGGGAGTTCATAAGGAGAAAGATTTACAATAAATATGATTGAAGAACCAAATAATTTGACATGGTTAAAGAAAGCTGTAGTGACATTTTAATCACAGCATACTTAAATCTGTAATCTTAGTATTTAATAAACTTTAATGTAAAAAGATTTGAGAAATCAAAAGTTAAGTTTATAAGGTTTATATAATCTTAAAAAAATTAAAAACCCATAAACAAACAAAACAAGAAAATATTAAAAATAATAAAAAAATTTAAAACATAAAAACGAAAAAAAAACATAAAAAACTAATAAAAAACTAAACAAATAAAATTAAAAAAAACGAGGTGCAAAGTAAGTTGCCTCCACGCGGTGCACCTTGGAAACATTTGAAACCTGCTAAAAACTTACGTAAAATTATATGTATACACACGTTCATACATTTGGACCTTAAACACTTATACATCTTTTAATATTGACACATAAATATTGTGACGAATATTAGTGACACTAAGTGATACTAACATCACTAATCTAATACTAAGTAAATAAAGCCACAACAACAGTAAAGCAAGCTGCCATACTTGTATGTATGTACGTAAACAAATTAATCATTATGCCTACACATATGTCCATACAAGCGGCGGAGAGAAACGCACAAACACATGCATATAGCTGAGATACTCCCAAATGTAGGCAATCATCGGTGGAAGTATCACTCATATATACACGCGCATATGGCAATGCGAGAAGCTATAATCGTACATCTGTAGTTATAGCTGGTGAGTTTATAGCTGGTAAACAAGCAGCAACTTCTAGAAACGCCTAGAAATATGCAAACGGGAGAGTATAAAAGCAGTAGCAGCTGAGCCACGACGAATAAGTTTGATAAGCACGCTATCTTTCGAGTAGTAGAAGTGTTATTGTGAAGTACTTGAATAAAGGCCATTTTGCATTATTGAATAGTGGAGTTATATATTCAACAGTTTAGCGATACGAATGTTAGTAGAAGGTTGCAAGTAAGAGGAATTGCACTAAAATTCGTCACAATATGATTATAATATATTAGTAAAACTAATATCTACATATGTGCAAATTTTGCTTTATAATTTCAACTTTTTCTTTTTCCACGGTTAATAATGTTAGGCGACCTTGCCCCATCGTTGATCTTAAAAAAAAAAATCAGTTTTCATTTGCTGAATGAACGGTTGCAGTTAGCAATTGATACTGTGATAGTCAAGATTGTTTGAAGTGCCACTCGCAAGTTTGGAAAAACATCTTCTCCATACGAAATTAAAAAAAAAGTAATTATCTTCAACTGCGAAGTAATATTTTGCAGTCGCATATTTCGACAAAATGTTCTGTTTCAACCAAATATGTATTATAAAATTCACCCAAGTTCCTACAATTTCTTTCTAAGTCGTTATTATCCTTGTTTAACGAATTTGCAACTTCGAAGAGAAATCCAAATTTAAAATTAAGGCCATTTAGTCGTGTAAATCTTTTACGTATTTCTTGTTGGAGACGATCGAGAACACCCTATATAACGCGAGAAATTTCACATTCTGTCGAAATATTAACATCTATAGCTGAATCTCCGGGCATTTTACGGCGCCTTCTTACACCTTTTACTGTATCAACTTTCAGACTTCGTTTTTCTATTGCTTCACAGAGTGTCTCGAGGGTTTTAAAAGGGAGTGGCCCTTAGTTTTATATGTGAAGGCGTTTTCGAGATATCGACCAAAATCTGAGCCAGGGTGACCCAGAACATAATCTGTTTGGTACCGCTAATTTATTTATATATATAATACCACGAACAGTATTCCTGCCAAGATTCTAAGGGCTTTTGATTGCGCCCTGCAAAACTTTTTTATTTTCTTCTACTTAATATGGTAGGTGCCACACCCATTTTACAAAGTTTTTTCTAAAGTTATATTTTGCGTCAATAATTCAATCCAATTACCATGTTTCATCCCTTTTTTCATATTTGATATAGAATTATGGCATTTTTAATTTTTCGTAATTTTCGATTTCGAAAAAGTGGGCGTGGTCATAGTCCAATTTCGGCCATCTTCTATAGCAAGATAAAGTGAGTTCAGATAAGTACGCGAACTAAGTTTAGTAACGATATATCGCGTTTTTCTCAAGTTATCATGTTAACGGCCAAGCGGAAGGACAGGATGTCGACTGTGTATAAAAACTGGGCGTGGCTTCAACCAATTTCGCCCATTTTCACAGAAAACAGTTATCTTTACAGAATCTATGCCCCTACCAAATTTCACAAGGATTGTTAAATTTTTGTTCGACTTATGGCAATAAAAGTATTCTAGACGAATTAAATGAAAAAGGGTGGAGCCACGCCCATTTTGAAAAATTCTTTTATTTTTGTATTTTGTTGCACCATATCATTACTGGAGTTGAATGTTCGCATTATTTACTTATATACTGTAAAGATATACAATTTTTTGTTAAAATTTTATTATTATTTTAAAAGTGGGTGGGGCCACGCCCATTGTCCAAAATTTTACTAATTTTCTATTCTGCGTCATAAAGTCAACCCACCTACCATGTTTCATCGCGTTGTTCGTCTTTGGTAATGAATTATCGCACTTTTTCTGTTTTTCGAAATATTCGATATCGAAAATGTGGGCGTGGTTGCAGTCCGATTTCGTTCATTTTAAACAGCGATCTAATATGAGTACTCAGGAACTCACATACCAAATTTCATCAAGATACCTCAAAATTTACTCAAGTTATCGGACGGACATGGCTAAATGAATTTCTTTCTTTCGCCCAAATCATTTTGATATATAGAAGTCTATATCTATCTCGATTAGTTTATGCCGTTACGGATTGCCGTTATGCGAACAAAGTTAATATACTCTGTGAGCTCTGCTCAGCTGAGTATAAAAATAGGTAGGTACTTTGTGTGAGGATGCAAAGTTTCACGTTTTTTGTGGTCTGCATGTAAAAACTATGACCACGAATCACTTATTTCAACAATACATGACGTAAGTGTAAGTATTTGATGGAATTTTCAGCTTCTAGCCGTAAAAATGGGGGCAGAGATGACAGCTTATATGGGGTATATACTATATATACCACCGATCGGTATGATTTTTTCAGACAACAATATATGCTATATACGTAAGCATTTGGTGAAATTTGAAGGTTCTAACTGTGAAAATGGGGCAGAAATTACGAAAAGTTTCTTATCTGAACAATCGGTTGCATGAGATTTATACAATATATAATACCGATCTATACAATTTTTACAGACAACAATGAATGCTCTATACGTAAGCATTCGGTGAAATTTGAAGCCTCTAGCTCTTAAAATGGGGCAGTAAGTATGAAAAGCTTCTTATCTGCATAATCGGTTGTGGGGGATATACGTCAGACAATTGTCAGACAATAATATGTGTAATATACCAAAGCATATGGTGAAGTTTGAAGCTTCAATCTGATAAATTGGAGAAGATATGACAAAAATCTTCTTTTCTGAAAAATTGGTTATATGGGGGATATACGCTCTAGTGGTGCGATCTGGCCGGTTCCGACAAATGTCTAATCGGATACCTAAATATACCCGCTCACCAAATTTTATGAAGATATCTCAAAATCTCAAATATACGGACTGGCGGACATGGCTAAATCAACTCAGCTCTTCATCCTGATCATTTCGGTTTACTTATTGGTGGGTCTATCTATTTTCCTTTAAGGACTTACAATTTTGAGATTCGTGACGAAGTTAATATACCATTTCATTTTCATGAAATGCATAAATATGTATATCCGCCATGATAATAAAGCAAAGCAATAGATACATATAAAACAAATTAAAATATAAATAAAGGAAATCACAGTCAACGCTCACCAAATTTCAACGAAAACACTAATATTCATTCGCTAATGCTGAGGCCGTAAAATGGCTTTCAACAAAGTAATGCAACTTTCTGTGTCTAAATATATAAGTATACATATATGTAAGCATATAGAAATATTCGTAGGATTGCATATTTTACTGGGTCGATTTATTAACCGATATCGCGCCATAGATATTTCGATAGGATTTGGGCTCAGGAGAAAAAGTTCCACTACGCATACCCAAAAAAAAATAATTTTCGAGCCTCCGAAATTTCATTTTTTTTTTTTGTTTTTTTTTTACTTTTTTCGACTTTGATTTTTAAGGTTTTTTCTTGACCTACTAAACATATTTTCATTTCATTGTAATTTTCATGTGTACCCTCTCCAACCCAAAAATGCCCGCTAAAAACGTTGGCGATAACAGTTTTTCGAAAAAAAAAAAAAAAATACACATGACAATTTTTTAATAGGTCATAAAAAAACCTTAAAAATCAAAGTCGAAAAAAACTCAAAAGAATGAAATTTCGCAGGCTCGAAAAATATTTTTTTGGGTATGCGTAGTGGAAGCTTTCTTCCCTGAGCCCAAATCCTATCGAAAAAACCATGGCGCGATATTGGTTAACTTTCGTCCATATAAATCGACTCACCCTAATGCATATGCTTAGTTCGATAACTGGCCTTGTAGGAAAGGGAAAATACGAAACCAAAACGAACCACAACCATAAAACCTAAGTAAATCGTTGGGGGAGAAATGAAATCGATGCGATACTGCGGAAAAGAGGGTGTAGCTAAGTATCTACAATTATAATTTATGTTTAGTATTAGTATATGCCTGGTATATTATGTGGTTAGCGGTATGTATGCATACGTGAAGTGGACCGTGACAAATAAAGCTATATAATTGTATGTAAGATCTAAATAATTTAAGATAAAAATTAATTTAATATTTCTGTTACTTCTAAAATTTGCATAGGAAATATACTAAAAAGCCCAAGCCTAGTTCTAGGATGTGCAATGTTAAGTGTTGAGCCGACAGCCACTTACGAAAATAGGCATATGCGACGTCACCGAGGCTGATAGGGGCTTCCTAGCGCAACCCTGTCAAGAAATAGAATAAATATATACAAGGCGCGATATACCGCCGAAGAGAATTTCAATTTGCGTCATGCTGCCCTATAAATATACATTCCAATTTGGCGGAACTTTATTTAGGCCAACTTTGAACGGCATCTTTAAGCAAATGAGATCTCGCTGATAAGTTTTTGATGGCAGAAATACACCATAGAAGTGCTTGTCAAACCACAGTCACAGAGGTAAAAGCTATCAAAAAATATTTATATTTGAAAAAATTTAATTCTTCAGATTTTTATTTATCTTTTCCCAACCTTGAATCCGGGACCGCTACCCACACACCACCGCAATGTTCAACTTCACTTTACAGTAGCTAATATTATTATCTGCATTTAATTAACGCGATGTGCTCATATTGCTTTATACAATTGTTTTTATAACCAGCGTGTTTTGCACACAGATTATATTAACTTCGATTGGATTACGGTTGATGGTACTGGTATAAAGGAATCGAGTGAGATATAGATATATCAAAATCATCAGTATCGTCCGTTAACACGATAACTTGAGTAAATATTGAGATATCTTCACCAAATTTGGTAAACGAGCTTACTTGGACCCATAATAGATTGGTGTTGAAAATGAACGAAATCGGATGATAACTGCGGCCACTTTTTATATATATAACATTTTGGAAAACATAAAAAACATGATTATTTAGTAAATAATACACCTAGAATGTTGAAATTTGACATCTGGACTGATATTGAGACTCTTGATAAAAATTTGAAAAATCTTTATTATTCATAAATAAAAAATCGTTAAACCTATCGTTACAAAATTCGGCAGAGAGGTTGCCTTTACTATAAGGAAAACTTTGAAGAAAAATTAACGAAATCGGTTAAGGACTACGCCCACTTTTATATAAAAGATTATTAAAAGGGTCGTGGATGATTAAATAAGCTATATCTTTGCAAACAAGAGCTTTGTATCAATGGTATTCCATTTCCCAAGTGGATTTATAACAATAAATAAGAAAAACTTCAAATTTAAAAAAATGGGCGTGGCACCGCCCATTTTATGACTAAGCAATTTTCTATGTTTCGGGAGCAATAACGCGAAGAAACATTAACGGATCGTAATAAAATTGGGTACACAAATTTTCCCTATAGCAGGAAATATTTCTAAAAATAAAATAATTTAAAAAAATTTTTATTTTAAACGGTTTTATTGAAAACAATAGTTACATGAAATAATAATAATACGAAAAGCTTGAAAATAATTAGTTAGGTCCTAGGTACCAGTTATCACACTCCCTATCAATCTAGGGCGTTGATCATACAATTAAATAAAGGCGTTGGGCGCCTGAAATTTCTAAAAATGTGAGGCGTAGCATAACCTGATTCAGGATCAGTTGGTTTTACTTATGACTACCAATAGAAATATGACGCGTCCAACGCTTTTATTTAACTGTCTGATCAACGCCATATATTGATAAGGAGTGTGATGACTAGTACCTAGGACCTACCTAATTATTTTCCAACTTTTCGTATTATTATTATTTCACGTAAGTATTGTTTTCAATAAAACCGTTTAACTTAAAAATTTTTTTTTAATTATTTTATTTTCAAGTTTTTAGTTTTATTTAATTGCCTATTATTTCTCATTCTATTAAGTTCATTTAGTGACTCATTATTACAAGGACACTTTCCTGACAATTTGTTCCAACCTAAGTCCTCAATACATAATCCTTCCAAGGACTTTACTCGACTCTGCGCCACGTATGCTTGTCCTTCCTCCAACTCCAAAATATTTTGATGTCACTTCTACTGGACTGTATGCAATATTTGTTCCAAATATGAGCCAAATCGGGCATCATAGGTCGCTTTCTATTCATGTATGTATTATGTGTTCCAAATATGGGCCAAATCGAATCGGACCAGAAATACGATTTTTGTGAATATCTCGATCCTTGCGCCACCTAGCCGCGATTTTTTTTTGATAGGTCGTTTTCTGTTCTTGTATGTATTATGTGTTCCAAATATGAGCCAAGTCGGACCACAAATACGATTTTTGTGAATATCTCGATCCTTGCGCCACCTAGCGGCAATTTTTTTTTCATAAGTCGCTTTTTATTCTTGCATGTATTATGTGTTCCAAATATGAGCCAAATCGGACCACAAATACGAATTTTGCGAATATCTCGATCCATGTGCCACCTAGCGGCGATTTTTTTCACAGGTCGATTTCTATTCTTCAAAACGTGAGCCAAATCGGACCACAAATGCGAATTTTGTGAATATCTCGATCCTTGCGCCACCTAGCGGCGATTTTTTTCTTATTGTTGTATTGTCATTGGGTTCTATTCCAAGTTTCAAGCTTGTAGCTTATCGGGAAGTTACTTAAATTTCAATTACAAGATTCGTTCACAACGGCCGTGCGGCCGTGCATGCGGTCTGCCTGTCAACTCAAGCTAAATAAAACCGTTTAAAAATGGACGAGATCGGTTAAAAACCACGCCCACTTTTATAAAAAAGATTTTTAAAAGGGTCGTAGACGGAAATAATAAGCTACATCTTAGCGACAAAGAGCTTTGTATCAATAGAATTTTACTTTCTAAATTGAATTATATCATTAAATTAGAAAACACTAAAATTTTTGAAAATAGTTGTGGCACCGCCCTTTTTTTGACTAAGCAATTTTCTATCTTTCGGGAGCCATAATTCGAAGAAAAATTAGCATATCGTAATGAAATTCTAACAAAAATGGACGGGATCGGTTAAAGACTACGGCAACTTAGATATAAAACAAGTTTAAAAGTTCGCAAAAAATAGTTTTGAATCAATGAAATTTCACTTTCCATGTTTTATTGTAAGCGGAAATGCGGATACATTTTTTTAAACAGGCGGTGCCACGTGTTATGTAGAAAAGTAATTTATCTGAAATGAAATGTACAATTGAAGCTCACGCTGAGCATATAATGTTAGGTTACACCCGAACTTAGACACCTTTACTTGTTGTTATTGATATAAGAGAAAAATTGAAACGTTTACAAACGGCGATAGTTACTAGGTCATGTTTCTGAATTTTACTTCTTCATCAGCTATATGAATGCTCCCCCTGCCCGGCTTACAATTGGGTTTCTAAGTATTGGTTTTTTGTTGCAATTCCCTGTTACACACAATTTGGTACATACATATATACTATATGTTTTTAATGCAAATTGCGGGGAGTATTTTAAAACTCATTCAACAGTACTTGACTTCCCTCACCTTGGGGTATCTGCATAAATTTGAAAAAATTTTTACCTATTACCCTCTCTCCCCCTCTCTCCTCCAGTTGTTTATTCTTTTATTGACTTCTCCCTCTACCTTTCTCTTTTCTTTCATATCTCTTCCGCTCTATCTATCCCTGTTTTTCTTTGTCTAATGCTTTATTTTTCTCAGTCTCTTTTCTCTTCTCTCTAGATCATCTAATTCTTCTCCATTCCTCATTCCCAGTTCCAGTGCCAGTGCCAGTCTCAGTCCCGGTCCAAGTCCTAGTCCCAGTCCCAGTCCCAGTCCCAGTCCCAGTCCCAGTCCCAGTCCCAGTCCTAGTCCTAGTCCCAGTCCAAGTCCAAGTCCCATTCCCAGTCCCAGTCCCAGTCCCAGTTCCAGTCCCAGTCCCAGTCCCAGTCCCAGTCCCAGTCCCAGTCCCAGTCCCAGTCCCAGTCCCAGCCCCAGTCCCAGTCCCAGTCCCAGTTCCAGTTCCAGTCCCAGTCCCAATCCCGTCATATTGTGTAGTAATTTAAACAGAAAATAAAATACTGGTCTCAAGTCAACCATATTCTGTAAGAATGATTGATTTCAGCGAATCTAACTAATTTTTTCGTTAGAGGAACTCATTTCATTAGTCTTTTTAACAGCTTACAACTAGCAATGTTTAATTGCTTTATCGACGATGTTTAAACAAGATATCGATATGTTATCGAAGTGTTATATTTTTGTTATCGATAACAAAGGATAATTATTTCTTTTAAGAAGGTTATCGAATGTTTATTGAAAATTTGGCGATATATTATCAAAAATCAACATTTTATCAATTAAAAATCGAGAAATTACCATTATCGATATGTTAACAGAAATGAATCCGTTTTTTGTTGAAAAGATATCAATCTGTTATCGGCGTGTTATCGATTTGTTATCGAAAGATCGTCGATTTGTTATCGTTATCAGCTCATTATCGCGTTCTCATCGATATTTAATTAAAAATTTATGGATTTGTTTTTAAAAAAACTATCGATTTGCTATCAAAAATTATGGATTTGCAACTCAAAATTTACTAATAAATTATATAATTGTTATATCTAATTTTTTGTCGATTGTTTATCGATTTTTATCAAAAATGTATCCATTTTGTATCGAAAACTTCCGATTTATTATTGTAATACTACCACTTTGTTATCGGTATGCTTATCGATTTGATAACAAAAACTAATCGTATTATTATGAAACACATACCGATAAAACTTAAATATAAAATCGATCAAACTTCTGTATGCCACCGGTAACCACCCGGAATATACTACTGGGAATATATAACTAAAATCACCGCGAGTGAAGGGGAAGCCCATACTAGAGGTTTACGCCGGTCACTTAATCGGCGGCGACGGCGTAGGCCCTATTATATAACGGCGGTATTCTGAATTGGTTCGCTGGACTTCAAAGTATCACATTGTCCACAACTAATGAATATGGAAACATACTGCCGACGTCAATGGTATGTTTGACGATCTGGAACAATATCATTAACTTGCGGATGAAGATCTGTGATGCTTGTAAAACAAAAATTTAAAAAATCTCCTGGATCGTTCACAAAATTTCGGGAGTAGCTCCTTGCGGATAGAGGGAGAAATACTTTAAATAGTCACACTTTTTTAGCATAGTTTCAACGAAGGAGATGTTCTGGGCTAACTCTTATATCCGTCGTCGGCACGATTTCTTTAAATCGTTTGGGGCTACATGTTGGTCACGCACAAAGGCGACTTACGGTTACTAAAATTATCTACTAATATTCGTGACTCTCGTGGTACAGTTTTAACGATTAGCATCAATGCTGGCTTATTGCTGATCACGCCAAAGGGCGCCTTCAGTCTTTTCGGCTAAGAGCTACAATTCCCGACGTGCGAACAGTAGCAATCCCTACCATCATTCGCTACCACGCATCCTGGCCCTTATACCATATGCCAGCACAGAATCCATAGGATTGCGACTTCTAACTCATACCTTCGTCGACGTTACTTTCCTAGAAGCTCTAGGTGTAGCTCCGAAGACTTTCTGACTGAGGTATTTGTGGCGCTATGCTTCCGAGCTACACCAAAAAAAACACATTGAAACGCTAGGGAGTAACTATTCGGCCAAGGGTGCCGCCCTCGGAATTATAAGAAGTCTATGTGGATATCATTGCGTAACACATGGGTGAAAATCGTCTAATCCTTGGCGCATCTACATAAACTTTACTAGGGCCGTGGAAAAAAAATCTTAAAATGTAAACCAAAATTTGCGGACGTTTGTGTTCGATATATTGACCTCAATACCCTTCGTTTACGGCCTTATGATATACGAGCTCATTATGGATGACCGCCTTCTCTTTTCAGACTAGTTCGACTATCCCCTACGTTAGGCTAGTAGAACACCCGGTCATTTGTTCGACTGTCTTGAGAAAGCTTTTGCTTCACCACTTTGATTGTTCTTGCGAAGGACAAATCCTCACCTGGTAAATATATGTGCCTAGGTATTCACATTTGTAACAGAAAGCCGTCACGTGTTGGTCATATTTAAACATGGTTGATAGACTATATCCAATACTCCAAGGGACTAGTTGGGGAGAGACTTGGGTGTTGAATGATTAAGTGTGAAAATCAATATTAAGATTTCAGACGCTATTTTATTATTCAGCAAATAAAGTGATTTCTCAAACCCTTCTCATACGTGTTGAAGATATGTATATGCAACTTAAGTATGAGTTGAGAATCATTTCAAAGGAGAATTTAAAGCACTGGAGCCTACTAAAGGATTTTGCATCACTGATTTCACTTATTCTTTCAACCAACCTTGATATAAAATTCGGCACCTTTTTCGGGTAACTTGCTTTTTAACAACTTGAGGACAATTTGAAAAGATATTCAGCTTGGGACACTATTTAAATTCATTGTACTTTTTTAATTTTTTGAAAAAATTATGCGATGTGAGCATTTAAATTTATTATATTTTTTTTAATTAAAAATTAAAATCGCGGGTTCGAATCGAGCTCAAGGCCTAACAATAATTTTTTATCATTATTATTGTTATGATAAATTTTTTCTTAATTGAAAAAATTTTTAAATTAGAATAGAAGAAAGAAAAAATTTTAGACAACTGCCAAAGCTCGTTGTATAGATCCATTTCGGGAACTGCTAAATTCCTTCATCGGCAACGTTTAGGCGCCGCTGCTATAACCATTCAGCCACCACCGGAATTTAGCAGTTCCCGAAATGGATCTATACAACGAGCTTTGGCAGTTGTCTAAAATTTTTTCTTTCTTCTATTCTAATTTAAAAATTTTTTCAATTAAGAAAAAATTTATCATAACAATAATAATGATAAAAAATTATTGTTAGGCCTTGAGCTCGATTCGAACCCGCGATCTTAAAAATCAGTAGGCCGATATAACAACAAAAATTATTAAAAATTAAATTTATATAATTTTTTTTAGTGTTTTATTTTAATAACTTGGTGAATTCGGTGATGCGAAATCCGTGTTAAGGTAGCATTGAAAGCAACTCAAATAACGCTTGAACGGTTCGAAAGTGTTAAATTTCGCAATTGAATTTTTATAACGGGCAGTGATGTGCATAACTTGACACCCCCATTTCGCCCATATCGGACCAATTTTCGAGATGAACAATAAATGGCCTAGACAGTCTTAAAAGAGTAGAAAATATAATAGCGCGCCGAACGCCGCCGCCGCGCCGATATTCATGACATTCGGCGGCGGCGTGCGAAAAACGTCGCTAATCGGCGGCGTTAATCGGAGGCGTTAATCGGCGGCGTATATCTCTAGTCCATACCTGAATGTGCATCTGATTTTTTACTGTGATAAATGCGTTCGCATTCGACCAAGAAGTCATGTGATTGAAAATCGGCTGACTTGAGAGCTTTGTGCACCGATTCCTAGAAAAATTTGTAATAAACTAAAAATAATTTTTTGTCAAATATCAAATATTGATATACCAGGTCTGTATAAATATTATTAAGCAGTTATCAAATAAACGGAATTAATTATTGACGTGTTCTTTGAAATTCTTAGAAGCTTATTCATAGTGTAGTTGTTGTTTTTCTCGCAAAGCTCCTAATGTCATACAGGTTATCTCTATTTCTCTTTAAAATGAAACATTTTAGTGATTTCAAAGTCAGCTACATATATGTACTCTGTTTGGCGAGCTAGCGCTTTCATATTGCTTTCGCATTTTAAATCAAAATTTCCCAGAAGGAAAAAATTATACTAAGAGCCAACTGCAAGTACTTATCTATCAATTTTGTTTGAAAAATGCTAACTATTTAGCAGGGCAATTGCCGTAGTCTCAAGTGCAGGACTGTTAAGTGTCGAAAATCATGTGTAGGCCTTACAATCCTAGACCAACAAATTAATTACTATCATTCAAAAGAGAGAAATTTACACTAATGACGGTTAATCTGACTGGACATTGTCTTCTGGCGTCGCAGGCTGCTTAGTCATTGATAGCATATGTAGGAAGTGCGGGTTAGAGGAGGGAATGATCAAATATGTTTTACACCCGTGCCCCGTGCTTGCCATTCTAAAACCCCAGCTATAAGGAGTTATTTAGCTATCAGATCTAGAAGCAATAAGTCGCATGGCTCTTAGAAAGGTTCTATTATTTGCCAAGAAGACGGAGTTATTTTATAACGTTGTTCATGGCTTTTGATTGGGGTTTTAGTTTGGTCGTCATTCAAACTTCTGGAAGTCCTCACATATCGGTCGGTTCAACATCATCCAATCTTAGTCCAAGAAGTAACATGCAAAACGGCGTGTAGAAACAAATATTATTTTATAGATCACAATTTTTTTTGAAAATTTATTTTCTAACTTAAAGTCATTTCCGTTCGATTTTTTTGCTATTTCTCAGTTACAGTGGTTGCCATGGCATCCCATCCAGTTAATATATGACTTCTTGTAGTTAACTAGATGTGAAATTTTGTAAAATTGTCAACTACTCGTTAGCTTTTGTTAGCAATTGATTATTTTTTCTCCAGAGCTGCTTTTGTTTCTTTTGAATCATCGAAACCATCATTTCGCCCGTCCAATATATCAAAAGCAAAATTGTGCATTCAGGAAATACAAAAAACTGTTTGACTTCGCCACACATATGTGCTGATGTGATTTTTTGTCTGTTGTTTTTGTTGTTGTTATAGCAATAGAGAAACTCTCCTTTTGAAGAATATTAACAGTATTGATTTTTCCGGATAAATAAAAAATTAATAAAAAAAAAAAAAAAATATCCGATAATTTCCTGTACAAACATCATTATGATAAAATACGACAATCTGCGGAACTTTTGTCTCTTCACGCTGTTTCTCATGTTATTTTTTGGACTAAGATTGACCAACCGATCTGTGAGGACTTCCAGAAGTTTACTTAACTACCAAACTAAAACCCCTATCAAAAACCAGGACCCATGTTATAAAATAACTCCGTCCTCTTAGCAAATACTAGAAGCTTTCTAAGGCACATGCCACTTGCTGCTTCGAAATCTGAAAGCTAAATCACTCCTTGTAACTAGAGTTTTGGTCTGGCACGCACGGTCGCGAGCCTAAAACGTATTTGATCGTTCCCCCCTCTAACCCGCACTTCCCATATCTGCTATTACTGACTAAGCAGCCTGTGACGCCGGAAGACATTGTCCAGTCAGATTCATCGTCATGAGTCTAGAGTTTTCTCTTTTTAATGATAGCAATTAAGGTAACGTTTTACAAGACGGTGCACCACCTAGTTTTTATCAAAAGCAAGTAAGGAAGGCTAAGTTCGGGTGTAACCGAACATTACATATTTACTTGAGAGCTATGGAGACAAAGTAATGGAAAATCTCCATGTAGGAAAATTAACCTAGTGTAACCCTGGAATGTGTTTGTATGACATGTGTATCAAATGGAAGGTATTAAAGAGTATTTTAAGAGGGCCATGGTTCTATAGGTGGACGCCATTTAGGGATATCGCCATAAAGGTGGATCAGTGCTGACTCTAGAATTTGTTTGTACGATATGGGTGTTAAATGAAAGGTGTTAATGAGTATTTTAAAAGGGAGTGGGCATAGTTCTATAGGTGGACGCCTTTTCGAGATATCGCCATAAAGGTGGACCAGGGGTGCCTCTAGAATGCTTTTGTACAATATGGGTATCAAACGAGAGGTGTTAATGAGTATTTTAAAAAGGAGCGAGCCTTAGTTCTATGTGTGGACGCCTCTTCGAGATATCGCCATAAAGGTGGACCAGGGGTGACTCTAGAATGCATTTGTACAATATGGGTATCAAACGAAAGGTGATAATGAGTACTTTAAAAGGGAGTGGGCCTTATTTCTATAAGTGGACGCCTTTTCGGGATATCGCCATAAAGGTGGAGCAGGGGCGACTCTATAATGTGTTTGTACGATATGGGTGTTAAGTTAAAGGTATTAATGAGGGTTTTAAAAGGGAGTGGTTGTAGTTGTATATGTGAAGGCCTTTTCGAGATATCGAACAAAATGTGGACCAGGGTGACACAGACCATCATCTGTCGGGTACCGCTAATTTATTTATATATGCAATACCACGAACAGTATTCCTGCCAAGATTTCAAGGGCTTTTGATCTCGCCCTGCAGAACTTTCATCATTTTATTTTACTTAATATGGAAGGTGCCACACCCATTTTACAAAGTTTTTTTCTAAAGTTATAATTTGATACCCATATCGTGCAAACAAATTCTAGAGTCAGCCCTGATCCACCTTTATGGCGATATCCCTAAATGGCATCTACCTATAGAACTCCCTCTTAAAATACTCTTTAATACCTTCCATTTGATACGCATGTCATACAAACACATTCCAGGGTTACCCTACGTTCATTTTCCTACACGATGATTTTCCCTTATTTTGTCTCCATAGCTCTCAACTGAGTATGTAATGTTCGGTTACACCCGAACTTAGTCTTCCTTACTTGTTTTATAATAAGATTGACGAAAAAATGCTTGAACTAATATGAAAATTTAAAAAAAAAATCGAAGATATAATTACACATTTTAAACTGCGTTGCTAAGATTAGTAGCAAAAGTAAAAGTGGTTTAGACTAAGCCAATCGTATGCAAATTTTCACTTTTTTAAAAATCACAAAATCGATTATTTAAATTGGTGTTACATAAGACAATTCAAATAATTGATGTGCATAAATCCTCTTTAATGTACGACCGTTTTTAATATAAAAGCACCAATTAATTTTCTATTTATTGGAAAGTTTCTAGTTTATAAAACAGCAATTAATTTTGAGGGATTTCAGTCTAGACGTGATAAACAAGCTTAAATGTATTACTGCAGAAAAAAGTGAGCATAAGAAAGTGAAGAGGAGACAGGTTATTCACACACACATACATGCGTATTTACCACCTGCAATGATTTTTTGTTTCCTTTCAAAAGCAATGGCCTTACAAAATGTATTGGCTACGGAATGACCTGTAAATAAAAGAATAAATCAATCCACAGCAAGCTTTTCTGCTATATAGAACGTGTGCATAGCTGTGGAAGACTAAAGGAAGAAAGGTGAAGAGAAAATATACTATTTTAAGAGCAGACAATATTAAATACAGTAGTAACAAAAAGAACTTTCAGAAAATCTTCGAGTTGTCGTCTAGTTCACATATGTGCTGAACTGGTGAGGTTATGTTAGGTTGAACTAGCTGATTGGTGAAGACCTCACATAGTGTTATCAAAAGTTTGCGCTTTGACCAAACTAAAAACCCCATCAGCAACCAGAACTTATGTAATACAATTACTCCGTCGTTCAGACTTCTAAATCTTTAAGCTTTGCCATTCTTCATACCTGGCGTCTTAGTCTTGCAAGCACAGAACCTATTTTAAAGGCGAGTTACGCCTCAAGGCAGTGTCAAGTCAGAGAATGCACCATGAGCTGATAGTTCCCTTTTTCGACCTCAATAGTAAGGTTGTAAAACGTATATATGATCTTGGACGCTTTGCGGGCGAGCACTTGGTTCCACACCTTAGCATTAGCATCTCCCGCCTTTTATTAATTTTGCCTAATCTGTTTGGAACGTCTAGGTTACAAGCTTCGATTTATGTGCCTTGTTTAATTAGTTTATCCGCTTTTTAGTTTCCATCGTTTCCCATGTACACAGGGACCCAACATAAATGTTTTTATTTTTACAGGGATTGATTACACTTTAATACCCTTTAGGATGCTGTGATATGCGAGATTATAGCTTAAATTATCGCTTGGCTGTCAATATAAAAATTGACGTGGCTGCAGTTTAACCTATTTTCTTCAAGTGTTTCTAATGCTTTAGTCACGGCTACTGCTTCCGACTGGAAAATGCTACAGTGATCTGACAGCTTGTAGGGTCTGTTTATTTCCAGACGGAACCATCAGGGTATACGTGTATTGCCACATCCTCCATTTGGGAACGCTTGCGCCAACCATTTACTCTATAGAGGCTCTTCGAGCTCCTGGTACAGAATCAGGTATTCTGTTCAACCTGTTATGACGCTATACTCTTATGGCCATATGGACTGCGCTCAAGCTGCCACGAGGCAGTTGTTAGCGCTACGCTCTTCGCATATAGGTCTAGAGCTGGAAGGTGCAGAGTAACATACATCGCATTCACCGGGTTTTATTCAGGACTTATGTTATGCTATTGCATTGATAGCATTTGTACCCTCTCAAATTTTTGAAGAAGTAAGGCTTTTGTGTAGCCGTAAAAATAGGAACTCTACAGTATTATATAAGCTTTAAAATCGCTGTGTAAGGAAGTAGAAAGGGTGATAAACCCTACGTATACTCTTTTACAAGCATAAAGTACAGTCATCTCTACGTTGAGCTTCCACAAAAACTTCTTTCGGAAATGATTCCAAGATATTTGAGATATTTTCACAAGGTTTCTCCTGCAGAGTTACTCCTCCCTGAACCAATCCAATTACCATGTTTTATCCCTTTTTTTGTATTTGGTATATAATTATGGCATTTTTTTCATTTTTCGTAATTTTCGATATCGAAAAAGTGGGCGTAGTCATGGTCGGATTTCGGCCATTTTTTATACCAATACAAAGCGAGTTCAGATAATTACGTGAACTGAGTTTAGTAAAGATATATCGATTTTTGCTCAATTTATCGTATTAACGGCCGAGCGGAAGGACAGACGGTCGACTGTGTATAAAAACTGGGAGTGGCTTCAACCGATCTGGGATATGTGGCCAGGAACCTACATACCAAATTTAATCAGGATACCTCAAATTTTACTCAAGTTATCGTGTTAGCGGACGGACGGACGGACATGGCTCAATCAAATTTTTTTTCGATACTGATGATTTTGATATATTGAAGTCTATATCTATCTCGATTCCTTTATACCTGTACAACCAACCGTTATCCAATCAAAGTTAGTATACTCTGTGAGCTCTGCTCAACTGTGTATAATTATCTAAGGTGGTATCAAAATACGCGTCTCGACCTCCGCTTTAAGAATCCGAAAGCGGAAATTAGAAATTATTTCTATCGAAAGTTATTTACAAAAACCGTAAAACGACCCCGAGAGGGTGCGAAATATGGGGCCCGATCCATAGTTTTTTGCACAGAACATCTTTCTGTGTTGGCGAGCTTCGCCGCGATTTGAAAAACTAACCCCGTGTTGGATCCGACACCGGTTTCGCGATCAAAACTAAATGCGCGCAGAACACCTTTCCGCATTAGTGTATGTGTGCGTACAACTAATCTGGCCAAAAACCACAACCACGTGAAAATTTGAACAGATTTTTTGCTTATAACTTTCGACAGAAATAAAATTTGTGATTTTCGCTTCGAAAAACGGAGGTCGAGACTCGTCTTTTGATACGACCTTTGATCATTTTTGATAAAATTTAGGTGGGGCGCCGTCTTGTAAAACGTTACCGCAATTAATTTGTTAGTTTAGGGTTGTAAGGCCTACACATGATCACTTAACAGTCCCGCAATTAAGTCCACGGCCATTGCCGTGCTAAATACTTAGCCTTTTTCAAAGAAAATTGATAGACAAGAAGGTACGCTGATTTATTGGAACCCAACTTGTAGTAAGCTCTTAGTGAGCTTTTTTCCTGCAGGGAAATTTTTATTTAAAACGAGAAAGCAACAACAAAGCGCCAGCTGACCAAACATATTACATATACCCGACTTCGAAAACACTTCAATGTTTGATTTTAAAGATATAGATACCACGTATGATATTGAGAGCTTTGCGTGAACAAGATACACTGTGAATAAGCTTCTAAGAATTTCAAAGAACACTTCAATAATTATCTCCGCTTATTTGATAACTGGTTAATAATATTTATACCCTGCAAACTTCGACTACCGAACTTACTAATACAATCATAAAAATTTCTAACTCACTAACACCAATGAAAAGAAAGTACATAAGCATTTGGTAAACTTTTAGTAGCCATCCATTATAATTACCAATTTATAATTGAGGTATGTTTTAATTAGTTGTTTCTACAACTTGTACTGTGAGCTGTGAATAAGAAGTTTTAGGTCAAGTTTCGGTACCTTTCCATAATAAATAAAACAAAAAATACGTATCACAACCTCGGTATTTTTACAAGTAAAATACTTGAAATTTTCTCTACTTCAGCAAAAGGCGTGATAAATCTATTTGCATTTTGAAAGGACCGTTCTTTATATTCGTAAGTTAATACCATAGTTGGGAGCATATTATATTTTCACATGTTACCATTCAATTTCTTAATGTTTTTTCAGTACACAATGCAACCTTTATCTTAAAATTTGGCACTGTGTCTTGGAATTTACTCAATCCGCATAAATATTTTTTGAAGTGGGCGGTTTTTTGAAAAAGCTTTTATTATATTTTGGTAGCTATATATTGGTAGCTATAACTTTGTGGTGCGGACTTCCCCTTCACTCGCCGTGATCTTAATTATGTACATTGATTATGTATATAATATATATTATAATGACTAAATTATGTTTTTCTCACCGAAATCCGGGTTGTTACTGGTGGCATACAGAAGTTTCGTCGATTTTTAAGTTTTATCGGTACCTGTTTCATTGCAATATCGTTTTTGTTGTCAAATCGATTAGCATACCGATAACAAATTGGTAACAGTACAAAAAGAAATAGGAAGTTTTCTATAGAAAATCTATAAATTTCTGATAAAAATCGATAAACTACTGATAAAAAATTAGATATAACAATTAGATAATTTATCGATAAATTTTGTGTAGTAAATCCATAACTTTCGATAACAAATCGACAGATTTAAAAACAAATCCATAACTTTTTAATTAAAAATCGATGAATATGCGATAATGATCTGACAACGATAACAAGTCGACGATTTTTTGATAATAAATCGATGACTTTTCAATAGTACGCCGATAACAAATTTCATTTTCAAGTTTGATTTTTGTTAACATATCGATAATGGTACATTTTCGATAGTTAATTGATAAAATGTTGATATTTTTTTGATAATGTATCCACAAATTTTCGATAAACATTTTACACATTATCGATAACCTTTTCAAGACAAATCGTTATCCTTTGTTATCGACAAAAAAAATATAGCTCTTCGATAACAAATAGATATCTTGTTTAAACCTCGTCGATAAAACAATTAAACATAGCGAGTTGTACGGTGCTGAAATGACCAATAAATGAGTTCTTCTAACGAGAAAATTAGTCATATTCACTGAAAATCTATCATTCTTACAGAATATGGTTGACTTGACACCAATAGTTTCTCTTCTGTTTAAATGACTACACAAATTTGGACCAAAATTTTCTCTTCTGTTTTAATGACTACACAATGGGGCTGGGACTAGGAGTTTGACTGGGACTGGGAGTAAATTTGGGACGGGACGCAGGACTGGGAATGGCAATAGGACTGGCACTGGGACTGGGATTGGGACTAGGACTGGTACTGGGACTGGGACCGGAAATGGAACTGGGACTGGGACTGGAACTTGGACTGGGATTCGAACAGGGACCGAGGCTGGGACTGGGAATGAGTAATTGAAAGGAATGAGATGATACAGAGAGAAAAGAAAAGAGGCTGAGAAAAAGAAAGAGTTAGAATAAGATAGAAAAATAGGGATAAATAGATTGGAAAAGAAATGAAAAAAGACGGAGAAGGCTAAAGAGAAAGGCAGAGGGAGGAGTCAATAAAAGGATAAGGAAGTGGGGAAGTGAGGGAGAGTAATAGGTAAACATTTCTTCAAAGTTATGCAGACCATCACCATCTAGAAATGATCCCGGAAGGGTCACAAAATGATCCCGAAAGAGTCACGAAATGACCCCGCCGTGATACCGAAAGGATCGAAAAAGTCCAGAAATAACCGACGGGATTACAAATAAGGTGAAGACAATTATAAAAGGATGTTAATAAGGCAGCAGGCGCGTTGAAGCAAATGAAGAGTTACAAATAAACAAACAAACTTTGAAGTAAAGCTAATAAAAGCGTGTTAATAAAAACAACTGATGGAGGAAGGATGGCGGGAGGATGCGGAGAGCATCACCGACCGTTTTGCCAAAATTGTTTAGATCTCGATCTTTATGAGCCAGATAGCCAAAATTATTGATTTAGGAAAAACAATATTTCCAGTTATAACAATTTATAAATTTTGCACCAGAGGCTGAGAGAGTGGGGGGGGGGGGGGGAGAGGGGAGAGACGGGGGTGTCACTGCTCACTTTGTAAACCCTCGACTTATTTGACCTATTGAGTTTTTAATATTGGTGAAAGTCAGTATACTTAAAGTTATAATGTGTAAAAATTAATAAAAACAATTGTTCGAAGTAGGAGTGAGGGAAGTTTTGAAACAAAAAATTAAATGTGTGATTTCTCTCTATTATTTGGAAGGGGGTATCCAGTATTTGGTATATATTCCATATATGATATTAGTTATTTAGGTGGACGAGGTAGAGCGTGTGGAAGTGGGAGTAAGGGTTGGAATGGATTGGAAATGAGAGCGAGAATGTGGGGGAGTGGGAGTGGGAATGCATTTGAGAATAAGAGGAAGAATTAATATGATATGAGAAGGAAGGGGAGATGATGGGAGTAACATAAGGAAAGGAATAAGAAAGAGAACTAGAAGAAAAGTGTTGAAGTCCTATTCTATTCGATATAATAGAGATTGGTAGAGGGAAGGGAGGTCTACTTTTCAAATATAGGGCAGGACTGTGCCTACCGACTAAGCTAGTAATTTGTTATTATGTTACCCTTGAACCTAGCGATATTTTTCATTACGATGGCGATTGCAACAATTTAGTCCATCAAATGATTTTAATAAATTGCAGACTGAAGAAGATATTAAACCAGTGCATATTTTGTTCTTAAATTTAATATATTTAATAATTAATGAGCTTAACACCGGTAAATAATAATTGTTACCGATAAATAAATATTGTTATTAAATTTCTATTTTTGTTTATTGCGAAAAACTGAAAAGAAGGAAACATTTACTGGCATATTGTGAAGGTACCATTTCGAAAACCGTCCCGTTATCATCGTCAGACAATTTCGTAATGTTTTTATTTATACCAACAGGCTTCACCGGTGATCGAACCACTACCAGACTGCTGAAATCACAATCGCCTAACAATAGGGCTATTGTGTTGTATTTGCTTTCTTTGCTAATTTCAGTTTTTTCCTATTTTCACGCTCTAGAACAATTTTATTCTGTCTTTACATTAATTTGTACTTAGCCTGCTTTATATACCATTCATGAAAATGAATGAAATATTAACCTCGTCACGAATCTCAAAATTGTAAGTACTTAAAGGAAAATAGATAGACCCATAATAAGTATACCGAAATGATCAGCATGAAGAGCTGAGTTCATTTAGCCATGTCCGTCTGTCCGTCTGTCTGTGTACATGCAAACTAGTCCCTCAATTTTTGAGATATCTTGATAAAATTTGGCGAGCGGGTATATTTAGGTGTCCGATTAGACATTTGTCGGAACCGGCAGGATCGGACCACTAAAGCACATATCCCCCATACAACCGATTTTTCATAAAAGAGGATTTTTGTCATAACCTCCTCAATTTATCAGTGAAGATTCAAATTTCACCAAATGCTTACGTATATGAGTCATTATTTTACAAATCGTACGGATTTGTTGAAAAAATGTTTTCACTTTAAGTCAACACATATATGAGGATTACCTCTAAAAAAATTGTTTTTTCAGAGATCTGCATATGCTCAAATTCGATGGGTAAGCAAACTTGCCCACATTCAAAATACTATATCTTTTGTTCCGCTCATCGCATTTTATTCGTTTTTGTTTTGTTTTGAAGGTAATAACTATCACTTTGTAACTGCGGTATAAATATTTAATTATAAAAAATCAAAATAATGAATAAAAAATGAATTTTTTAAATAATTATTACATACTGTTTTCCCCCACGAATACTTTGGAAAAAATATAGATAATATGCGATACACTTTCATCTAAAAAACCCTTTTCATTTTAAGTTGGACAGTTTTGTGGTTCAAAAGATATTAACTTATTTCTGACCTGACCTCGAGCAACTTGCTTACATTTACTTGCAGCAGGTACGTGCTAAAATTGTATACAGCCAACGACCTGCCTGTGTATGCATGCATGGTCAACTTAAGTACAACATACATACATATGTATATGTACTTGTGCACAAACCTACTAATCACTTTGTAGGTATTTGTGTTTTACCAAATCACTATTGTAGTAAAATAGGCAATAGAATAGAAATAAAAAACAATTTTTTTTTTTAGTTATTTTTTTAAATGTATTTACATATATTATTGAAAATAAAATTGGAATGCACACTTCAAAACCGTCGTTAGAAAATATGTATATGTGTATGTGTGTTTAGATACTACATGTAACAATATAAAAAACTTCGTATTGGAAAAGAGAATTTTATAATTTCTAATAATATAGGATTTAATAATTTATAATAAATTATAAATTATAATACTTATTTTTGTAAAATTAAGATTTTGCAAGTTATTTTTATATTTTTAAATTTTATTATTATAAGTAGAAAATGAGCAATGTTTATTGAACGTATTCGGTCTTATATATAAGCAAACTTATACAATATTAATTTTACAAAAATAACAAACTCAGTCTTGAAGACGGAAATTGATGTACTAATTAATTACTACAAACCGTTAAATCCAACTTAAAAATAATTTTTAATTTCATTTAAATTTATACATATTTCATAATAATTATTTCATAACTTGAGCTTCAACTGAATGATCATCCAAAGAAAAAAACTTTGCTTATACTGTTCCATCTGGCACTGGAATCATGCATGTGTTTGGGTGCGGAGACAAATCAAATGGATTAAAACATTTAACTTTCGGCATTTTCCTAATAATATTTATTTAAAACTCGCAATAATAATACAAGAACTTTCTGAATTAAGGAAATGAACGATGATTCTACATTGAAAAAAATTTTATTCTGTTTTCTATTCACAATCTTACATCTACTTAAACTAATTGGGACATGAATAATAATTTCGTAAAACTAGCTACCTGCTAAGTGATTAGTAGGTTTGTTTACAAGTATATATACATATGTATGTATGTGGTAGTTGAATTGACCATTCATGCATACACAGGCAGGCGTTGGCTGTATACAATTGTAGCACGTACCTGCTGCAAGTAAATATAAGCAAGTTGCTCGAGGTCAGGTCAGAAATGAGTTAATATCTTTTGAATCACAAATGTGTCTTACTTAAAATAAAAATGGTTTTTTAGACGAATGTGTATTGCATATTATATATATATATTTTTATTTTTTTGAAAATATTTATGGGGGAAACAATATGTAATAATTATTTTAAAAATAAAGTTTTTATTCATTATTTTGATTTTTTATGATTAAATATTTTTTTTAACCCAGTTATAAAGTAAATATTATTACTTTCAAAATAAAACAAAAATGAATAAGATGCGACGAGTGAAACCAATGATATAGCATTTTGAATGTGGGAAAGTTTGCTGAACCATCGAATCTGCGCACATGCAGATCTTTGAAAAATTTTTTTTCGAGGAAATCCTGATACAGGTATTTGCTTATTTCGTGCGAGCAACTTAAACAAAAAGTTTGAGCCGAATCAAAATTATGAAATCTCAAAATTTTTTCGATTTGTAAAATAATGACCCATATTGCATATATAGTTGTCTGGAAAACTCATAGAGATAGGTGGTGTATATAGTAAATACCATATAAACTGTCATCTCTGCCCCCCCCCCCCCCCCCTTTACGCCGAGAAGCTTCAAATTTCATCAAATACTTACGTATACGTTTAGGCGGCCACCGTGGTGTGATGGTAGCGTGCTCCGCCTACCACACCTTATGCCCTGGGTTCACACCCCGGGCAAAGCAACATCAAAATTTTAGAAATAAGGTTTTTCAATTAGAAGAACATTTTTCTAAGCGGGGTCGGTGATTAGCAAGCGCTCCGGGTGTATTTCTGCCGTGAAGAGCTCTCAGTGAAAACTCATCTGCCTTGCAGATGCCGTTCGGAGTCGGCATAAAACATGTAGGTCCCGTCCGGCCAATTTGTAGGGAAAATCAAGAGGAGCACGACGCAATTTGGAAGAGAAGGTCGGCCTTAGATCTCTTCGGAGGTTATTGCGCCTAACATTTATTTTTATACTCAGTTGAGCAGAGCTCACAGAGTATATTAAGTTTGATTGGATAACGGTTGGTTGTACATATATAAAGGAATCGAGATAGATATAGACTTCCATATATCAAAATAATCAGGATCAAAAAAAAATTTGATTGAGCCATGTCCGTCCGTCCGTCCGTCCGTCCGTTAACACGATAACTTGAGTAAATTTTGAGGTATCTTGATGAAATTTGGTATGTAGGTTCCTGAGCACTCATCTCAGATCGCTATTTAAAATGAACGATATCGGACTATAACCACGCCCACTTTTTCGATATCGAAAATTTCGAAAAATCGAAAAAGTGCGATAATTCATTACAAAAGACAGATAAAGCGACGAAACTTGGCATATGAGTTGAACTTATGACGCAAAATATAAAATTAGTAAAATTTTGGACAATGGGCGTGGCACCGCCCACTTTTTAAAGAAGGTAATTTAAAACTTTTGCAAGCTGTAATTTGGCAGTCGTTGAAGATATCATGATGTAATTTGGCAAGAACGTTACCCTTATTACTGTATGTACGCTTAATAAAAATTAGCAAAATCGGAGAAGGACCACGCCCACTTTTAAAAAAAAATTTTTTTAAAGTTAAATTTTAACAAAAAATTTAATATCTTTACAGTATATAAGTAAATTATGTCAAGATTCAACTCCAGTAATGATATGGTGCTACAAAATACAAAAATAAAAGAAAATTTAAAAATGGGCGTGGCTCCGCCCTTTTTCATTTAATTTGTCTAGGATACTTTTAATGCCATAAATCGAACAAAAATTAACCAATCCTTTTGAAATTTGGTAGGGGCATAGATTTTATGGCTTTAACTGTTTTCTGTGAAAATGGGCGAAATCGGTTGATGCCACGCCCAGTTTTTATAAACAGTCGTCCGTCTGTCCTTCCGCATGGCCGTTAACACGATAACTTGAGCAAAAATCGATATATCTTTACTAAACTCAGTTAACGTACTTATCTGAACCCACTTTACCTTGGTATGAAAAATGAACGATATCGGACTATGACCACGCCCACTTTTTCGATATCGAAAATTGCGAAAAATGAAAAAAATGCCATAATTCTATACCAAATACGAAAAAAGGGATGAAACATGGTAAGGTAATTGGATTGTTTTATTGACGCGAAATATAACTTTAGAAAAAACTTTATAAAATGGTTGTGACACCTACCATATTAAGTAGAAGAAAATGAAAAAGTTCTGCAGGGCGAAATAAAACATCCTTAAAATCTTGCCAGGTATTACATATATAAATAAATTAGCGGTATCCAACCGATAATATTCTGGGTCACCCTAGTCCACATTTTGGTCGATATCTGGAAAACGCCTTCACATATACAACTACCACCACTCCCTTTTAAAACTCTCATTAATACCTTTATTTGATACCCATATCGTACAAACTCATTCTAGAGTCACCCCTGGTCCACCTTTATGGCGATATCTCGAAAAGGCGTCCACCTATAGAACTATGCCCTACACCCTTTTAAAATACTCATTAACACCTTTCTTTTGATACCCATATTGTACAAACAAATTCTAGGGTCACCCCTGCTCCACCTTTATGGCGATATCTCGAAACGGCGTCCACCTATGGAACTAAGGAATACTCCCTTTTAAAATACTCATTATCACCTTTCTTTTGATGCCCATATTGTACAAACAAATTCTAGGTTCACCCCTGGTCCACCTTTATGGCGATATCTCGAAAATGCGACCACCTATACAACAACGACCACTCCCTTTAAAAACCCTCATTAATACCTTTAATTTGATACCCATATCGTACAAACACATTCTAGAGTCACCCCTGGTCCACCTTTGTGGCGATATTCCGAAAAGGTGTCCACCTATAGAACTAAGCCCCACACCCTTTTAAAATACTCATTAACACCTTTCTTTTGATACCCATATTGTACAAACAAATTCTAGGGTCACCCCTGGTCCACCTTTATGGCGATATCTCGAAACGGCGTCCACCTATGGAACTATGGATTACTCCCTTTTAAAATACTCATTAACACCTTTCTTTTGATACCCATATTGTACAAACAAATTCTAGGGTCACCCCTGGTCCACCTTTATGGCGATATCTCGAAACGGCGTCCACCTATGGAACTAAGGATTACTCCCTTTTAAAATACTCATTAATACCTTTAGTTTGATATCCATATCGTACAAACGCATTCTAGAGTCACCCCTGGTCCACCTTTATGGCGATATTTCGAAAAGGCGACCACCTATACAACAACCACCACTCCCTTTTAAAATCCTCATTAATACCTTTAATTTGATATCCATATCGTACAAACACATTCTAGAGTCACCCCTGGTCCACTTTTATGGCGATATTTCGAAACGGCATCCACCTATAGAACTAACGCCCACTCCCTTTTAAAATACTCATTAACACCTTTCCTTTGATACCCATATTGTACAAACAAATTCTAGGGTCACCCCTGGTCCACCTTTATGGCGATATCTCGAAACGGCGTCCACCTATGGAACTAAGGATTACTCCCTTTTAAAATACTCATTAACACCTTTCATTTGATACCCATATCATACAAACGCATTCTAGAGTCACCCCTGGTCCACCTTTATGACGATATCTCGAAACGGCGTCCACCTATAGAACTACGGCCCACTCCCTTTTAAAATACTCATTAACACCTTTCGTTTGATGCCCATATTGTGCAAACGCATTCTAGAGTCACCCCTGGTCCATCTTTACGGCGATATCTCGAAAAGGCGTCCATCTATAGAACTTAGGTCCACGCCATTTTAAAATACTCATTAATACCTTTCATTTGATACCCATATCGTACAAACGCATTCTAGAGTCAACCCTGATCCACCTTTATGGCTATATCCCTAAATGGCGTCCACCTATAGAACTATGGCGCACTCCCTCATAAAATACTCTTTAATGACTTTCATTTGATACACATGTCATACAAACACATTCCAGGGTTTCCCTCGGTTCATTTTCCTACATGGTTATTTTCCCTTATGTTGTCACCATAGCTCTCAACTGAGTATGTAATGTTCGGTTACACCCGAACTTAACCTTCCTTACTTGTTTTTTTTTTATTTACTTACTTTTGCGTCATATATTGTTGAAATAAATGATTCATGGTCATAGTTTTTACATGCAGACCACAAAAAACGTGAAACTTTGCATCCTCACACAAAGTAGATATCTTAAAAATCGCTTAGGTATGTATATCTGTTCACTATATATTTCTTATCTTATACAGCCAATTATTTGGACATTACAAATGGGATAAAATTATTGTTAAGCCCCTTTCATGAAAGGTTTGAAGTCTTCGGCACACCCGAAGACAACCCCTTCCTTAGTTGTTTTTATTGCTATTGTAGGTATGCATACAGAGATATCCAGGAATTGGAGCCAAGCACTTTCAAAATGATTTAAAAGAGATGTCTCGGCAATCGCTGAATTAAATTTATTTTTATAATAGGTAGGCTAGGTTAATTTTTTGGGATGAACATTGATGTATTGATTCGAAACATAAAGATTAAGCCGTAGTGCTGAGAGTAAAATTTTCGTAAAAGTAATATATTGTAACTGTGAAATGAAATGGAGATTGTTGCAATTTATTTAGTTTTTCAGGTAAGTGATTCATGGTCATAGCTTTCTCATGCAGACAAAAAAAAATTTAAACTTTGTTTCCTCTGAAAAAGTTCAGATCTATTTTTATTATATATTTATCGAAAATTTCGCTTAAATTTGTATATATGCTGTCCATACCCATATAACATATTGTAACGAATTTAGTGCAAATCCTCTTATTTGCAACCTTCTGCTAAGTTCGAATCACTAAACTTTTGAATAAATAACACCACTATTTAGTAATGCAAAAAGGTCTTTATTAAAGTACTTCACAATAATAATTTTACTATTGCTTAATCAAAACTGATTGATAGCTTAAATTAAACTAACTCTCGCGCCTCTACTGTTGCGGCCTTTTATACTTTTTGATTTCTCGTTGCATTCTTCTAGGCTTTTCCATTCCAGAACTTACTAGTTAGTTATCAGCTACAAAATCACCAGCCACAACTAGGTTTATAGCTTCTCATATGCGCGTGAGAAATACTTGCAAAAATTATAGCCCTCTCTTGTGAGCACCTCAGATAAGATATACGCATGTGTATATAAGATATACGTTTATGTAGATACATAGTGATTGATTTATGGATGTGCATTCAACTCACACTTAGCATCTGCTTAGAGATGACAGTACCCCTTAATGTTGCTAATATTCGTAACAATATTTTATGTAGCCCATTACGCGTATATTATGAATTGAATAAGATTATTGCTCGGCTACATTCATGAAAGGTATGAAGTCTTCGGAACAGCCGCAGACAGTCCCGGCCTTTCTTCATCTTGTTTTTTTTTTGTGCAAATGTAAACCTCTCTGACTTAAAATTGAAACCGAGTTCTGCACACCTTTTTTCACGAAAATATGTGCAATCTAAAACCAAACCATTTTCTTTCCTGTATAAAAAACTTTAAGATTTAGGCTCAAACTTTTAACAGTGTTTTTGAATTAGCTTCATTAAATACAAATGAATTAAGCTAGTCATGGACCGTCTCTTGTCAGGAAACTCCAGAGGTCTTGATGGAGACACACTTTCCGGGATACACGGATACGACAGGCACGACGAAAAACCAGAAAACCGCGCATACCCTCCGGAAACTGACGTCACGGACATCGTTGACCAGGATAAAATATCATGGACTATAAAATCTTTCGAACCCTACAAATCGGCGGCACTGGGAGGTCTGATACCGACTATGTTACAAACCGCTTGTGACGAACTGATACCACATCTACACGGCATATTCTCACGATGCCAACAAGATGGTTATGTACTCGAAGCCTGGAGAAATGTACGGGTGGTTTTCATTCCCGAAGCAGGGAAACTTGACCACTCGGAAGCCAAAGATTATAGACCAGTAACCTTCTCCTCCTTTATCCTTAAAACACTGGAGAGACTTATCGATCTACATATTAGAAACAGTGCCAATCTCTGGCAATAGATGCAGCTCAGCATGCGTAACAAAAAGGCAAATCAGTTGAAGGTGCCCTTAATGAGGCAGTCTGTTCCATCGGGAACTCCGTAAGCTGCAAGGCATACACGTTGGCAGCTTTCCTCGACATTGACGGCGCTTTCAACAACGTGCAGACTGAGGCCATCTGTAAGGCTCTTACACGATATGGAACCCAAAGCTCTATAGTTGCATGGATCGATTCTATGCTTAGGAGTAGAGTTGTCAACGCGACTTTAGGGACTTACTCTATTGACAAAAGGACCACCAGAAGTACCCCCCAAGACGGGATGCTATCGCCTCTTCTCTGGATACTGGTGGTCAACGAATTCTTGAAATCTGTAGGAGAAAAGGAAGAAAGGTGGTTGCGTACGCCGATGACTTAGTGATTCTGATCACAGCCAAATTCTTGCCAACTATCAGGGAACTCATGGAATCAGCACTTTGCGACATTCCGGGATGGGCAGGGCCAAATACGCAGGGGGTACAGCCAACAAAAACCGAACATGTCCTGTTCACGACAAAGACAAAGATACCCTCCTTTAACTAACCGAGGCTAAACGGCACAACGTTAAACCTATCTTCGGAAGCGAAATATCTTGGAATTATAATCGAGCTCTAGCAGCATACTACGCCCGCAGGAGAGGTTTTGGGCGGAACTGGGGACTGGCACCACATGTCATTCACGGCATGTATAGCACAGTCATTGCACCGATACTAACATATGGAGCTCTAGTCTGGTGGAAGGCGCTAATCAAAAAGAGTAATCAACAGGGGATCGGGAAGGTACAAAGGCTGGCATGCCTGGGAATGTCAGGTGCCGTGAGCAGCGCACCTCAGGAAGCGCTAAATGTAATCTTTCACTTGACGCCTCCACAACTCTTCGTGCAGGGATTAGCCGCTAGAGGAGCTCTACGACTAAGAGACTCCAACATGTGGAAAACAGCTAAGCACGGACACGCGACGATTCCGGAGGATATGACGAAGGGGCAATTAAAGGGAATAATAACCGAACTAATATCCAAAACAGACCACATGACAGGGGTTTTGGACTTCCAGGTTTAGAACATCGGATATCCTTCAAGAGAGGAATGGGAAGTAGGCCTAGCAAACGGCAGGGGCATCACAATATACACAGACGGCTCGAAAACGGAAAACTGAACTGGAGCTGGGATGTACTCAACACATTTACAGTTAAGCTAATCATTCCGCATGCAGTGTGCGGAGGTTTATGCAATAGAGAGAGCGGCAAGGCTGCTCCAAGATAGTGTGGTCTCCAACACCGACGTAACAATCTTTCGTGCAGAGCTGTAGAGCCTCTCTGGCTTCTATAAGTCACTCAATGTTTCCCTTTGCTGGGTCCCTGGGCACAGCGGCATTGAAGGGAATGAAGTCACGGATGAGATGGCTAGGACAGGTTTCGAATTAGACATAAGTGAGGTGGACAGCTCCGTCCGACCGCCGCTCAGTTATCTCCTGGGGAGAATCGACGAATATGAAAACAGGGCAACGGACTTCCTATGGACAAATAGGGTTGACTGCGAAGTCTCAAGGTCCTTATGGCCATGCTGGGATAGGAAAGGCACCAGCTTCCTTCTCAAACTGAGCAAATCTGCGGTGAGGGTATTTACGGGAGTCATCGCAGGTTATTGTGCTATAGCACCAATGCTCCGACGGTGGCGAATACCAATAAAACTCCCTCTGCAGAAGCTGTCAGGATGAGGAGGAAGAGAAGTCGATCTACCACATTCTCTTCCGATGTCCGGCGCTTCAAAGAAGAAGACTCAAATTTCTGGGCTCGCGCTTCTTCGAGAGCCTGGCAGAGGTTGGGAAGGTGGACGTCTCGCTTCTTCTTGGGTTCATCAGGGAAAGCAAGTAGTTCGTTGAGGACCACTAGGAGGTAATGGGGCTAAACCAATTTGTCGCTACCTTGTACTTACCGAGGGCACAATGGAGGATGGACAAAAATGTCTCCGAGTGGAAGTGTGGGGAACACCCACGCACGCCCTCTTAACGTAACCTAACCTAACCTAAGCTAGTAATATTTCTTATTATTTCACAAATCTTATGACAGAACATACTATTTCAACCTTATTGAAAAAGTTGAATCAGCACTTTATTTTAAAAATTATAAAAGAAATTGGAAATTGTTTAAAGGTTAAATTTAATTTTTTGTATACATACTATCCCCAGTTTTATACGATTATTCTAATCAATCCTTCTATGAAATCCAGAACTTCTGGATCAGCTACATTTGCATAAAGTTGCCGAAGTCCATCGGGGCCATCAACCAAATGCAATCCCACCGCACAAAGTTGTCTATTGACGATGCCTGGTGCTCCACTCTCTAAAAGAACCATTTCATTGCCGCTTTGAGCACAATACATATTTTCTTCCATTTGGATTCCGGATTGCTCACATTTCTTTTGGTTAACTATAACTACTTCACTTTTTACGAGTTCAAAACAATGTTGGCTTTGTTTTCTCCATTCAATAGTTTGCATATTTTTGCCCACCGAAAGTTGGTTTTTGCAAAGTGATATAGCCTCCATTCCATCATTTTCATTAAAGGGTTGTTTCAGTTCAATTACACATATATTCTTATTGCTTAAGTAGAATTTTGATTTAGGTTGTTCAAATATTTCTCTCACTTCGCGACATGGTCCGCAGTTAGTTTTTGAATTAGCTGCAGCAACTATGTCAGCTGCGACGTTGAGTGAATTTTTATTTTCATATTTCACGCTTATCGAAGCTGTGATCATTAATTTCATACTGACTAATGAGCCAGGGCAAATATATTTTCCTTTAGAAAGTAATGCTACCAAATAACGCTTATTGTCAGTACTTGAAGTTTGGTCAGTACTTGAAGTTTGGCCATTATAAAGTCGGAATTGCGAATTTACATTGGTCATAAGACAGGCAAGGACGACAACCAGGATAGCGATATGACTGTGTAAGTTCATCTTAGTTTCTGCCTTTCCGCTGCTTGCTAGAAGTGTTAAGTAACTAAAGCGAGACAAGTTTTGTGGGTGCTATTTATACACATTGTTAAAGCTTGATTAAATTTTCGTGTGCAAGTGCACGGTTAGAAATCTGAGTCCAAATTTTTAACCATTCACCGGTTTAAATTCGTTTTTAAACATTTTGATTCTAAATTGGAAACCTTTTACTACAGTCTTTTTTAATTTTTTTCGATTTCAAACTTACTTACTTAATTGGCGCTTAACCGTTTGAACGGTTATGGTCGTCCAACAAGGCGCGCCCGTCGCTCCTTCTCTCTGCCAACCGCCAATTGATCACACCAAGGAAGTTTAAATCGTTTTCCACCTGGTCCTTCCAACGGAGTGGGGCCCGCCCTCTACCTCTGCTTCCATAGGCGGGTTCCGATAGAAAGACTTTCTTGGCCGGAGCATCATCTTACATTCGCATAACATGGCCAAGCCAACGCAACCGCTGCATTTTAATTCGCTATTCTATATTGATGTCTGCGTATAGCTCGTACAGCTCATCGTTAAATCTTCTTCGGTACTCGCCAACGCGTAGAGGTCAATAAATCTTTCGAAGAACTTTTATCTCGAACACTCCCAGAGCCGCTTCATATGCTGTTGTCATGGTCCATGCTTCTGCCCCATATAGCAGGACGGATACGATAAGTGACTTGTATAGTATGATTTTCGTTTGCCGAGAGAGGACTTTACTATTCAATTGCCTTACCTATTCTAAAGTAGCATTTATTGGCAAGACTGATTTTTCGCTGTATTTCAGAGCTGATGTTGTTGCTAGTGTTGATGCTGGTTCCCAAATAAACAAAGTCTTTTACTATTTCGAAATTGTGGCTGCCAACAGTAGCGTGGTTGCCAAGGCGCATACATATTAAAATTGTTTTAAAACAAAACCATAAAACTTTCAAAAAATTCAAAAACACAAACTTGTAGTCACTTCTGGGTTTGAAACAAAAGCAAAAGGTTTCAAAAATCTATAAAAAAACTTGAATAAAAACGTCTGGTTTTAAAACTTATCCTAAAGGCGTAAAATTTGGTTCTCAAAATTCAAACATAACAAATTTTATTTGTAAAAAGTGCTGCAAGTTATCTTTTTCAAAAACTTCTTACACTGTAGGTAGATCAACGCTGTAGGAAAAATCCCTATTTCAAAACTGGTGCATTTCTAGTATATTAGGAACATATACTAGTTCGCCCTCTATATATTTTAAATGCTTCCAATTGGCGAATTTGGCATGGCGATTTTCTAGTTGGTTCGAGTTGCATTAATTGTTCTATAGTTCCGGACTAGATACATATTTCCACATTAGAACTAGTTGGTTTATTTCGGTAGTTCCAAACTAGTGTAAAAATTACAGTTTAGTTGTTTTCTTGTGACTATTCCGTTGGTTCCGAATCGAAAAGAAATCCTAGATGCTGCTTACGGTACAATATTAGAGCATTTATCGACATCTTCGAACCAGTGGGAAAGTTTGGGAAAAGAAAGCATACTTATAGTCGAAGTTATTAAATCTGGTAGCAGTTCTTTTGCTGATAGCATATTTCTCAAATAAAATATGAAAAATAAGGACCCAAACTGTCGATTTTATAACTGGGTAAAATCTTGTTAGTACCGAACTTGTACTTATTTGTGTATCACAAGTTACTGACGGAAATGATTTTGGGGAACCGCCCACAATTTTTTTGTTTATATTTCTAAGTGTAGACATTGCCAGTTTCAAATTGAAACCCAGTTCTATGCACTCATTTTCAGGAAGACCGGTATAATATACATTTTAAACAAAATTTGGTTTGGTCACATGTCTTCAGTGTTTCAGATTTAGGTTCAAACTTTTAACCGTGTGCCTAACCAAATATCGCCGTGGTGTGGTGCGAGCGTACTGTGCATACCATACCGAAGGTCTCGAGTTAAAGTGCCGGCCAAAACAACATCAAAAATTCAAAAGAAGTTCTTCTATTGGAAAAAAGTTTATCTAAGCGCGGTCGCCCCTCGGCTGTGATTTGGCACACACTCCAAGCGTATTTCTACTATGAAAGCTTTTCAGTGAAAATGCATCTTCCTTACAACAGCTTCCGCTTTGAACCGGCATAAATCATGTAAGTCCCGTACGGTCGATTTGTAGGTAAAATCAAAACGGAGCAAGACGCAAATTCGAAGAGAAGTTCGGCCTAAATCTTCTCGAAGATAAATCCCGATAAACAGTAATTAATTTGTTTGTCTTTTTAATTTTTTATGGTTAATGCGTCAAGCGTAGTACAAATTCTAGATCAGTTAAACACACAGGTTTTGCTCTATCAAAATAACAAATTCAAGGTTTTTATATTCATTCCAGCGAATTGAAATTAGCGCGTATTTGTATTCCTTTCCTTTTTGAAAGGAAAATTTAATTGTATTTAATTGCTCGTTTCTATATTTGTACAGTTGAATTGTGGTATTAAATTCAGATAGGTTAAGTGATATGTGTACAATATGACCGTATATTTAACCTTTTCACGCATATGGCACACCAGTGTCCCAAAAATATTTCCCTGTACAGCAAGATGGGTAGCAATATTTTACTAGTTTTTTCGTTATACGTTTCTAAATCTTCTCTGAATGTACACATCCGAACCGATTTTCATTTTAAGTGTTTATTATAATAACAAAAGTAAAGCTCATGGCAATTTATTTAATACCAAGGAAAGTTACCAGTGAAATATCATATCAAAAAATCTTCATTGGATCTGTAAGATATATAGTTAGAGTTTAATATTTTTTAAGCTGAAGTATTTTATTTGAGGACTGGTACAGAAAGTTCTGCAAATTTAGAATTCCTTGTGGTAGTCAATAAATAAACCACTATTTATTATACACACACTATTTGTTTTTATAAAATATCTTTATTGTAACGACTCTTAAATGTATGTATGTTACAGTTTGTTTTTAAAATTCATAACCGAATTAAAATTTTTGAAATAATAATTTCAAAATTGAAATTAAAAAATTAACAATAACTAAAATTCAATTTCTTTAAAGTAGATTCATTTAAAGTTAAATATAAATATAACATTAATATACATTACTCCCCCTTCCGGAGATTTAACGTTAGATAAATTAAAAGTAACTTTCTTTTTTGTTTTTGTGTTAGGTATCTGTATTTTATCAACTATTACTGGTTTTAAACGATCAATAGGGATAGATTTAATTTCATTATTTATCTCAATTTTAAAGTGTTTAATTTTTTTTTCAATAACTCTATAAGACCCCTCATATGGATGCTCCATGGAATGTTGGTTTATCACACGTACAAAAACAAAATGACAACCTTTTGAATCTTTTGGAACAAAAACACCGCTAGAATTTTGATGATGTTCTAAATTTGATCTAAAATTTTTAAAATTTTCACGCACACTACTTAAAACATCCGCTAAAGTTACATTCTCTGTAGTTGAAACAAATAATTCACCAGGTAATCTTAAACTTTGGCCATAAATCATTTCACTGGTGTTGCCGAAATATCTTCCTTAAAAGTCGATCGCAAACCCATAAGCACTATTGGTAACTCTCCATACCAATCCCTGGACCATTCCTAGCAATTTTTGAAGATTTAAGCTGTCAATGAAAGCGTTCCACCATTCCATTAGCTTGGGGATGATAGGAAGAAGTCGTTATTTGATGACTTCCAAGAAGTTTCATTAATTCTGAGAATAAATTTGAAGTAAACTGGGAGCCCTGATCCGTTGTTATTTCCAATGGAACCCCAAAACGTGAAATATATTCCTTAAACAATTTATTTACAACCGTAACTGCAGAAATATCTCTTAGCGCGAATGCCTCTGGCCAACGTGTAAATCTATCAGTTATAGTTAATATGTAAATGTACCCCTTCGAAACAGCTAAAGGTCCGACAATATCTAAATGAATGTGTTCAAATCTAGTTTTTGGAATTGGAATTTTCATAACTGGAGCTTTTGTATGACGATGTACTTTCGATTTTTGACAGCTTATTCATTCTCATTAATAAACCGTTGAAATATTTGTTCGGAGTTCCTAAGCCCGAAAGGCATTCGTCTATGCATTCAAATATGCCAAAAGGCGTAGTGATTACAGTTTTGTAGATATCTTCTTCTGCCATTGGAATTTGGTGTAAGAGCTTATCTAGTTTCGAAAATACTTTCTTATTTCTGAGATTCGTGTTGAAGTCATGAACATGGGGAAAAGGATAACGATCTGGGACGTTTAAAACGTTTAATCTTAGAAAATCTCCACAAGGACGTCAGTCATTTAATTCTTTCTTGGGTACAAGATGCATATCCCTGTCTTTACTAAAAAATCAAATTCAGTTTTATCTACTTTGAATATAATGGGGTCTAAACGGAGTTTGTGGACTGTTGTATGTCTAACTGGCTGTGAATAATCAGCTTCAGAAAATAGAGAAGGAAATTCTTTCAATAAATTTGTAAATTTGTTATCAACAGCGAAAACCTTTGGTAGCGAAACGTTACAAACAAATGAAATTGTGTTAACTGAAAGACCTGTTACCGGATGTACTAAGCGTTTGCGTTTAATATCAACTAAGAGACCATATTTACATAAAAAATCAGGACCAATAATTGGTTTGGCTATATCCGCTATTAAAAACGTGAACGGAAATTGGCGACGTAGCCCTAAATTTATATTTAAAAGTTTTTTTTTAACGTATGTCGAAATCGTTGAGCCGTTAGCTGCCGTTAAAATAATATCTGATGACTTTTTCGAACATGAAAATTTAGAAACCAGAAGCACTGAAATTTCTGCTCTACTATCTACTAAAAAAATCAATTTGTTTGTTTTAAATAAGCGACATGTAAAGGTGTCTAAATTTCCGTTGTTTGTCGCCGCAACAACGGATGACTTTAATTTGACGCACTATTGTTATTTTTAAAAACGCATGGTTGTTCGCACTTCAAATCCTGATCACCTAACTTATAATGATACTTACTGAGCCAATTTGGGTTGTCGCGAGACTTTGATCGATATCGGGAGGGACTTCTAAAACGATTCCTACTAAAAGAACGGGACCTTGAATAATTTTGACTCGTCTGATTCTTAATTTCACTGATCTCTAATGATAAATTTTCAAAATTTTTGCAAATAATGTTAGTTGTTTGCACAAAATTTGAAATAATTGCATTTTAGCTTTTAGTATTTGGAAAATTGCTAACTGAAGCTATTTAATTTTTATTAAAAACTCCCAAATATTATCGGCGAATTTAACCAATTCACATATTTCAGTCGAATTCGAACTAGCAAGAATAACACTTAAATTTTTTGACAACTTCCTAATCGAAAGCTTTTTGAGAATTTTCTTGCTAAAATTGTTTCCAGAGAGTGGCACTAGAGACCGATAAACCCAGAAGGTTTACGATCTCCCATTTCAGAATCGGATAACACTCGAACTAACTTGGCATTCCCACTTAATGAGTGCCGTTCGATTAAAATTTGCTTTAATGTAGAAGATTTGTTACCTTCAGGGGGATTTTGAATAAAACCAAGAATTGTCATAATTACATCCTGCGGAAGTGCAGTTATGACATATTCATATTTTGTCCCTTCCTGAGTGATATTCTTTTGACTAAATTGCATTTCAGCATGGATGAACCATGCTTCAGGGCAATTAGTCCAAAATTGGGGAAGTTTTACAAATGTAACAAAAATTTCCTTATTTTCATTCGCATATGGATTTGGTAAATCATTTTGATAATTTTCATTTTCTAAATCAGTAAGCGAATCGTTTAATTGATTTCGTGGTGTAGATGTGCGTGTATTAATTGATGGTGAATGAAACATTGTTAATTAAAATAAGTTCCAAAATTATATTATAAGAAAAATGTCCGAAAAGGAGCGTTTACAAATGCAAAAATCAAGAAAGTTTAATTTATTTTATTATTATAATTTTATTATTATAAATAATATAAATTTAAATAAGATAAATGTTAGATACATCTCACCAAATCCCTTTAATTGTTGTTGATAGTTGTCGCAGTTATATATTTTTTACTGATTTTGAACTAATGTGTTTGTCCAGAAGACCCAGAGCTTCGTTACAAATTTTTCTAAGTTCCTTCTCCACACGTTTTCTGTAATCGCGGGCGAGCTGTTGTTTCTATTACATTTGTTTTTGTTTGTTCCTCCTTTCTATTGTAGTTGTTGTAGTTCACTGCTCTTTATTTCAAATGAATTCTTTAGTTTAATTTAGATTGTAATTTGGAATTACTGTAATTGTATACAGAATGTTATAATAATAATAAATCGCACTACTTATTGTGTGTATCTATTGTTTGGCTTTGAATAAAATGTTGGCTTAAAATGCACAAGGATTACGCTCTCAGCTCAATGTGTATTGTTCGGCTCCAACTATTTTGTTTTACTGTTATTTGATATCATATAATAACAAGTAAGGAAGGCTAAGTTCGGGTGTAACCGAACATTACATACTCAGTTGAGAGCTATGGAGACAAAATAAGGTAAAATCACCATGTAGGAAAATGAACTAGGGTAACCCTGGAATGCGGTTGTATGACATGTGTATCAAATGGAAGGTATTAAAGAGTATTTTATGAGAGAGTAGGCCATAGTTCTATGGATGGACGCCATTTAGGGATATCGCCATAAAGGTGGACCAGGGCTGACTCTAAAATTTGTTTGTACAATATGGGTATCAAATGAAAGGTGTTACTGAGCATTTTAAGAGGGAGCAGGCCTTAGGTCTATCGGTGGACGCCTTTTCGAGATATCACCATTAAGGTGGGCCAGGAGTGACTCTAGAATGTGCTTGTACGATATGGGTATCAAATGAAAGGTGGTAATGAGTATTTTAAAAGGGAATGGGCTTTAGTTCTATAGGTGAACGCCTTTTCGAGAAATCGCAATAAAGGTGGACCAGGGGTGACTCTAGAATATGTTTGTACGATATGGGTATCAAATGAAAGGTTTTAATGAGTATTTTCAAAGGGAGTGATCCTTAGTTCCATAGGTGGACGCCGTTTCGAGATATCGCCATAAAGGTGGACCAGGGGTGCCTCTAGAATGTGTTTGTACGATATGGGAATCAAATGAAAGGTGTTACTGAGCATTTTAAGAGGGAGTGGGCATTAGGTCTATAGGTGGACGCCTTTTCGAGATGTCGCCATTAGGGTGGGCCAGGGGTGACTCTAGAATGTTTGTACGATATGGGTATCAAATGAAAGGTGTTACTGAGCATTTTAAAAGGGAGTGGGCATTAGGTCTATAGGTGAACGCCTTTTCGAAATATCGCCATTAGGGTGGGCCAGGGGTGACTCTAGAATGTGTTTGTACGATATGGGTATCAAATGAAAGGTGGTAATCAGTATTTTAAAAAGGAGTATTCCTTAGTTCTATAGGTGGAAGCCTTTTCGAGATATCGCCATAAAGGTGGACCAAGGGTGACTCTAGAATGTTTGTACGATATGGGTATCAAACGAAAGGTGTTACTGAGCATTTTTAGAGGATGTGGGCGTTAGGTCTATAGGTGGACGCCTTTTCGAGATATCGCCATTAGGGTGGGCCAGGGGTGACTCTAGAATGTGTTTGAACGATATGGGTATCAAGCGAAAGGTGTTAATGAGCATTTTAAGAGGGAGGGGGCATTAGGTCTATAGGTGGACGCCTTTTCGAGATATCGCCATTAGGGTGGGCCAGGGGTGACTCTAGAATGTTTGTACGATATGGGTATCAAACGAAAGGTGTTACTGAGCATTTTAAAAGGGAGTGGCCATTAGGTCTATAGGTGGACGCCTTTTCGAGATATCGCCATTAGGGTGGGCAGGGGTGACTCTAGAATGTGTTTGTACGATATGGGTATCAAATGAAAGGTGGTAATGAGTATTTTAAAAGGGAGTAATCCTTAGTTCTATAGGTGGACGCCTTTTCGAGATATCGCCATAAAGGTGGACCAAGGGTGACTCTAGAATGTTTGTACGATATGGGTATCAAACGAAAGGTGTTACTGAGCATTTTAAGAGGGAGTGGGCATTAGGTATATAGGTGGACACCTTTTCGAGATACCGCCATTAGGGTGGGCCAGGGGTGACTCTAGAATGTTTGTACGATATGGGTATCAAATGAAAGGTGTTACTGAGCATTTTAGGAGGGAGTGGGCATTAGGTCTATAGGTGGACGCCTTTTCGAGATATCGCCATTAGGGTGGGCCAGGGGTGACTCTAGAATGTTTGTACGATATGGGTATTAAACGAAAGGTGTTACTGAGCATTTTAAGAGGGAGTGGGCATTAGGTATATAGGTGGACGCCTTTTTGAGATATCGCCATTAGGGTGGGCCAGGGGTGACTCTAGAATGTTTGTACGAAATGGGTAAATAACGAAAGGTGGTACTGAGCATTTTAAGAGGGAGTGGGCATTAGGTGTATAGGTGGACGCCTTTTCGAGATATCACCATTAGGGTGGGCCAGGGGTGACTCTAGAATGTGTTTGGACGATATGGATATCAAATTAAAGGTATTAATGAGGGTTTTAAAAACGAGTGGCCCTTAGATGTATATGTGAAGGCGTTTTCGCGATATCGACCAAAATGTGGACCAGGTGATCCAGAAAATCATCAGTCTGGTACTGCTAATTTATTTATATATGCAATACCACTAACAGTATTCCTGCCAAGATTCCAAACGCTGTTGATTTCGCCTTGTAGAACTTTTTTTTCCAAAGTTATATTTTGCGTCAATAAGCCAATCCAATTACCATGTTTCACCCCTTTTTTCGTATTTGGTATAGAATTATGGCATTTTTTTAATTTTTCGTAATTTTCGATATCGATAAAGTGGGCGTGGTTATGGTCGGATTTCGGCCATTTTTTATACCAAGTTAAAGTGAGTTCAGATAAGTACGTAGACTGAGTTTAGTAAAGATGTATCGGTTTTTGCTCAAGTTATTGTGTTAACGGCCGAGCGGAAGGCCAGACGGTGGACTGTGTATAAAAACTGGGCGTGGCTTCCACCGATTTCGCCCGTTTTCACAGAAACCAGTTACCGTCATAGAATCTATGCCCCTACCAAATTTAAGAAGGATTGGTAAATTTTTGTTCGACTTATGGCATTAAAAGTATTCTAGACAAATTAAATGAAAATGGGCGGAGCCACGCCCATTTTGAAATTTTCTTTTATTTTTGTATTTTGTTGCATCATATCATTACTGGAGTTGAATTTTGACTTAATTTACTTATATACAGTAGAGATATTAAATTTTTTGTTAAAATTTGAATTAAAAAAAATTTTTTTTTAAAAAGTGGGCGTGTTCTTCATCCAATTTTGCTAATTTTTATTTAACACATATATAGTAATAGTAGTAACGTTCCTGCCAAATTTAATCATGATATCTTCAACGACTGCCAAATTACGGCTTGCAAAACTTTTAAATTACCTTCTTGTAAAAGTGGGCGGTGCCACGCCCATTGTCCAAAATCTTACAAAATTTCTATTCTGCGTCATAACTTCAACCCATCTACCAAGTTTCATCGCTTTATCCTCCTTTGGCAATGAATTATCGCATTTTTTCGGTTTTTCGAAATTTTCGATATCGAAAAAATGGACGTGGTTATAGTCCGATATCGTTCATTTTAAATAGCGATCTGAGATGAGTGCCCAGGAATTTACATACCAAATTTCATCAAGATACCTCAAAATTTACTCAAGTTATCGTGTTAACGGACAGACCGACGGACATGGTTCAATCAAATTTTTTTTCGATATTGATGATTTTGATATATGGAAGTCTATATCTATCTCGATCCCTTTATACCTGTACAACCAACCGTTATCCAATCAAAGTTAATATACTTTGTGAGCTCTGCTCAACTGAGTATAAAAAAAATGAAAATTGTGTATGAACTAACGCTAAAGATTTAGATGAGATATTTTTCTTCTTTAAATTGTTGCTCTAGCAATTTACATCAATGAGGAGTGTTTTTATACCTTTCATGAACATGAAATGGTATATTAACTATGGTCCGATGTTTTAACTTTGAGAAATATAGAAGATAGACTCACCTTTAAGTATACCGAATTGATCAGGGCGACGAACTGAGTTGATATAGCCATATCCGTCTCTCCGTCCGTCCGTCTGTCTGTTTGAATGCAAACTAGTCCCTCAAATTTTGAGATATCTCAATGAAATTTGGCACAAGGATGTATTTTTGTATTATATTAGACATTTGTCGGATTCGTTAGGATCGGGCCACTATAACATATATCTCCCATACAACCGATCGTTCAGATAAGACGATTCTGCCGCAATTTAGAAAGTATAAACGTGAAACTCGGTGATATGTATTCTAATATATCATAGAAGATATCCTGAAAAAATTACTTTGATCGGAGCTATATATAGTTATATCCCATACAACCGATTGTTCAGATAGAAAGATTTTTGGCCATATCTCCCTTAATTTCCAATATAAAAACCTTAAACTTGGTGATATTTATACTAATATATCATAGAAGATTTCCTGAAAAATTCACTTTAATCGGAGCTATATGTATATAGTATATACCTATCCCATACAACCGATCGTTCAGGTGGAAAGAATTTTGGCCATTTCTCCCTTAGTTTTAATATAAAAACGTGAAACTTGGTGATATATATTCTAATATATCATGGAAGATTTCCTGTAAAAATCATTTCGATCGGAGCTATATATAATATATATCCCATACAACTAATCGTTCAGATAACCCCCCTTTTGCTATTTTTAAAAGGTTTTATTTAGCTTGAGTTGACAGGTTGCATGGCCGCATGCACGGCCGTTGTGGACGAATCTTGTAATTGAAATTTAAGTAACTTCCCGATAAGCTACAAGCTTGAAACTTGGAATATAGTACAGAACCCGATGACAATGCAATAATAAGAAAAAAATCGCCGCTAGGTGGCGCAAGGATCGAGATATTCACAAAAATCGTATTTGTGATCCGATTTGATTTGGTCCATATTTGAAACACATAATACATACGTGAATAGAAAGCGACCTATGATGCCCGATTTGGCTCATATTTGGAACAAATATTGCATACAGTCCAGTAGAAGTGACATCAAAATATTTTGGAGTTGGAGGAGGGACAAGCATACGTGGCGCAGAGTCGAGTAAAGTCTTTGGAAGGATTATGTGTTGAAGACTTAGATTGTTACAAATTGTCAGGAAAGAGTCCTTGTAATAATGAGTCACTAAATGAACTAAATAGAATGAGAAATAATAGGCAATTAAATAAAGACTAAAAACCGTGGTGTGATGGTAGCGTGCTCCGCCTATCACACCGTATGCCCTGGGTTCAACTCCCGGGCAAAGCAAAATCAAAATTTTAGAAATAAGATTTTTCAATTAGAAGAAAATTTTTCTAAGCGGGGTCGCCTCTCGGCAGTGTCTGGCAAGCGCTCCGATTGTATTTCTGCCATAAAAAGCTCTCAGTGAAAACTCATCTGCCTTGCAGATGCCGTTCGGAGTCGGCATAAAACATGTAGGTCCCGTCCGGCCAATTTGTAGGGAAAAATCAAGTGGAGCACGACGCAAATTGGAAGAGAAGCTCGGCCTTAGATCTCTTCGGAGGTTATCGCGCCTTACATTTATTTTTTTTTTTTTTTATAAAAACTTGAAAATAAAATAATTAAAAAAAAAAATTTAAGTTAAACGGTTTTATTGAAAACAATACTTACATGAAGTAATAATAATACGAAAAGCTAGAAAATAATTAGGTACTAGGGCGTTGATCAGACAATTAAATAAAAGCTTTGGACGCGTCATATTTCTATTGATAGTCATAAGTAAAACCAACAGAACCTTAATCAGGTTATGCTACGCCTCACATTTTTAGAAATTTCACGCGCCCAACGCTTTTATTTAATTGTCTGATCAACGCCCTAGATTGATAAGGAGTGTGATGACTAGTACCTAGGACCCACCTAATTATTTTCTAGCTTTTCGTATATTTATTATTTCATGTAAGTATTGTTTTCAATAAAACCGTTTAACTTAAACATTTTTTTTTAATTATTTTATTTTATATTTATCTTAAAATCGTTTAGGTATGTACATCTGTTCAATATATATTTCTTATCTTATACAGCGCATTATTTGGAGATTATGAATGGGATAAGATTATTGTTCAGTCCTATTCATGAAAGGTATGAAGTCTTCTGCACAGCCGAAGGTAGTCTTGTCCTTACTTGTTTCTTCTTGCTGTTGTTGTTACTACTACTGTTTCTGCTACTGCGCTTTTGTTATTACTGCTTGCTTCTCTTGCACGATGTTATTATTTAATGTTTGCTTGGTTGCTTTCTAGCCTTTTATACATTCAGCGTTCAGGATCTCAACAAGATGACCAAGTAATGGGACTGAGCATTTGTAAATTTTCTGCTAATCTTGTTGTAGTTATATTTGAGGTTGTTTTGTACACTTTTAAAAGGGCTGGCTGATCGCCAATGTGGTAGTCAATAAATATACCACTATTTATTATACACACACTATTTGTTTTTAAAAAATATCCTTATTATAACGACTCCTAAATGTATGTTACACTTTGTTTTTAAAATTCATAACCGAATGATTCATTTAAAGTTAAATATAAATATAACCCTACACTCTTTATAATTTTATTAGTGATGACATGGTAGGCTTTGAATTAATTATTTCTCAATTGGTGTTTTATAGCATTTTTATACCCAGCTGCACTTGTACACAGCGTATTATAACTTTGATTGTATAATGGTTGTTTGTACAGGTATAAAGGAATCGAGATAGATATGGAATTCCATATATAAAAATCATCAGTATCGAATGATTAAGTCATGTCCGCCCATCCATATGTCCGTCCGTCAACACGATGACTTGAGCAAATATTGAGATATCTTCACCAAATTCGGCATATGGGCTTACCTGGTATCACAGGTTACTTACTCCGTTTACTCAACAGAAATGTGGCTATAGTCTGGCCTACGCGTGAGGTGGGTGACTGGGGAAATAATGGAAGAATTAGTCAATACCCCAGGAAATTAAATGGCTAAGAATATTTCCGCGGTAAGCATACCTGTCGTACGAGGCGAGGAAAACAAAAATCCCGATGGTTCTATCTATCACAACCAACGTTAGCAAGAAGGTTTTTGATTGAAACAGGCAAAGGACTGCCAATATTTGTTACTTTCTAATAGTCATAAACATCTACAAGTGTTTCGAAGGTGAACATACAACATTTAATGTATGCTTACTTATTTTACTTAATTGGCGCTTAACCGTCTAAACGGTTATGGCCGCCCAACAAGGCGCGCCAGTCGCTCCTCCGCTCCGCCAACCGGCGCCAATTGGTCACACCAAGGGAGTTTAAATCGTTTTCCACCTGGTCCTCCCAACGAAGTAGGGCAGCCCTCTACCTCTGCTTCCATAGGCGGGTTCCGATAGAAACACTTTCTTGGCTGGAGCATCATCTTTCGTTCGCATAACATCGCCTAGGTAGCGCAGCCGCTGCGTTTCAATTCGCTGGACTATGTGGAGGTCTGCGTATAGCTCATAGAGCTCATAATTCAATCTTCTTCGGTACTCGCCATCGCTAACGCGAACACTCCCAAAGCCGCTTCATCTGCTGTTGTCATGGTCCCTGCTTCTGCCCCATATAGCAGGACGGATACGATAAGTGACTTGTATAGTATGATTTTCGTTCGCCGAAAGAGGACTTTACTTTTCAATTGCCTACCTAGTCCAAAGTAGCATTTATTGGCAAGATTGATTCTTCGCTGGATTTCGGTTCTGATGTTGTTCTGATGTTGTTCCTAGTGTTGATGCTGGTTCCCAAATAAACGAAGTATTTTACTATTTCGAAATTATGGCTGCCAATAGTAGCGTGGTTGCCAAGGCGCGTATGCGCTGACACTTTTCTCGATGACAGCAGGTACTTCGTTTTATCTTCATTCACCATCAAACCCATCTTTACCGCTTCTTTTTCCAGTTTGGAGTAAGCAGAACTACCAGCTGCTGTTTAGGCCGATGATACCAATGTCATCAACATATGCCAGTAATTGCACGCTTTTATAGAATATTGTTCCAGTGCGGTTAAGTTCTGTAGCTAGTATAATTTTCTCCAGCATCGAATTAAAGAAATCGCACGATAGGGGGTCACCCTGTCTGAAACCTCGTTTAGGTTCGAATGGGTCGGGGGAGGTCCTTCCCAATTCTGACTGAGCTGATGGTGTTCCTCAACATCATTTTGCACAGCCGTATAAGTTTTGCGGAGAAGCCAAATTCAGACATAGCGGCATATAGGCAGCTCCTTTTCGTGCTGTCGAAGGCGGCTTTAAAGTCGACGAAGAGGTGATGTGTGTCGATTCTCTTTTCACGGGGTTTTTCCAAGATTTGGCGCATTGTGAAAATCTGGTCGATGGTAGAATGTATGACATGCTCTCAAACGGAATTAGGGCAACAAGCTTAGTAGATCCAGGCCTATTGAAGATTTACTACAGCAAGTTTTATTGACTAAAATAATGAAGCTATCAATAATATTTTTTATAGCTTTAATTATCATCTTTGCTGTTGCTACTGTGAGAGCCCAGGAAGTTATTAGTGAAGAAATAATAGCAATTGATGATCCGAAGCATTAAATACTGAAGTCTTAAAAACTAATACTGGAACTTCTGATGATATATGGTAGTTTTATAAAATACTAATCGCTTTAAGCTTGAAGATAGAAGAAATTTTCGGTTCGCCAATGAAAATACTGATAGAAGTGATGAATATGCTCATTTATTCATATAAATATATCTATCGATAGTAGTATGTATATCTAAATTAACGGATAATTTTTTTATATTTAGTTTTTCCACGATAACAATAAAGACCAAATCTTTGGCGAGAAAGAGGATAATCCAGAGAAAAATTCAACAACAGATGATGAAAATAATATTCAACCAGCCCAAGAGTGGATAGTGCTCATAAAAAATGTTTGGATGCACTTCGAAAGGGTGGTAACGAAGAGAAACTGCAACAAGAAAACTAAAAGATTAGTGCTAATATTATTGAAATTCTATTTGACATTTACCTCCGAAATTTTATATGTGTACTTGTATGCACATGCTCACATAAATATATTGGTTAACATTTGTTGGGTTGTCAACTTACATAGCTAAAGTCGTTGCTCATTCACATGAATTTTTTTCTGGCAAATTATGTTCGGTACGTTTGTCATGCGTTTGAAGTTGCAGACTTCTTTGATATATGTAACTCGAAAGTTTATAGTTATTGCTATTCGAGAAAAACTACAAAACTTGCACACTGTGATGATTAAAGGGACATGTTTCTGAATTTCACTTCTTTATCAGCTAGCTCTTCGGGAGCTGATTATTGAACTCGAAATCTCCAACATTTATACTTTATACTAGTGTAACGGCAGCCATATGAATGCCCCTCTGCTCGCTGTGCAATTGGTCTCTAAGAGTTGCCTTTTTGTTGCTATTCTGTTATACACAATTTGGTTCATTCAACAGAACTTCATCCGTTGCATTTTATAAAAAAAGCGAAGTGTCTTTGTGAAAAATGTGATATTGATATAGTAAAACGTATAAGAGATGCCGCAAAATGATCTGGAAATCGGCTAGTAATGTTGGTCTTTCGCAGAACGAGAAATTTCTCGCGTTATAAAAAGTGTTATCGATCATCTCGAACAAGAAATACGTACAAGATTTGCACTACTAAATGGCCTTAATTTTAAATTTGTATTTCTCTTAGACGTTGCAAATTTGTTAAAAAAGGATAACAACGACTTAGAAAGAAATTGCAGAAACTTGGGTGAATAATACAGATTACGATAGAACTGATCTTTTTATCGAAATATGTAACTGCAAAATATTACTTCGCAAATTGAACCTAAAACTCCGTTAGATTTACTTACTTTTATAATCGCGTATGGAGAAGATGTTTTTCAAACTTACGGGTGACACTTCTAACACTCGTGACTATCTCAGTATCAGTTGCTAGCTGCAAACGTTTATTCAGCAAATTAGAACAGATTTTGATATATTTACGATCAACGATGGGGCAAGATCGCCTAAGCGAGCTAACATTATTAAGTGTGGAAAAGGAAAAATTTTTAATGATAAATTTTGACGGTATCAATGTAAGACGGGAACACCGCAGTGGACGAAAGACCTGAACTTACTTACCTCACAATACAACCTTAACATAGCAACTCAACAACTCTGCTTAACGAAGCGTCTTTTCAACAGAGCAGTTGCAAGTTGTATTTTGAAACTGTTCAGTTCAGTCCTATCCAGCTCGCGAATCGTCACGCTGTGTACCTAATTAAAAAATACTTTAAATCTAAGCTTACAATCTACAACCTATATAAATAAACTATATCTAAAATATATCTAAAATAAATGGATTACAATTAAAACATATCTAAAATAAACAGATTATAATTAAAAGAAATACTCTTTTACTACAAATTGGTGCCAAAAGTGAAATCGAATCTCCACGCGCATGTACATACAGTCGTATGCAATTGTAAATTGCCTATAGCATAAAATTGAATCCATAACTATTGCTATGCTATCTAAGTTTAAAAAACAAATCAAAGAACAGTGCGAAAACAGAACATTGAATTTGCGTCATCCACTTGCCAGAGTGATGAGCGCAGGCAAACGATACAGATCCTAAAAAGCAAAATGTGGTACACGAAGTAGCGTGGCAGAGGCCGAAAGCGCTATCGTGCGAACTGTGGGTTGTTGGCAAATCTGAACTAGCACGGTGGTGGCCGAATAGTGTTGGTGTTGATTTCCATGTATGTTTGTGTGGCAGAGGCCGAATAGCACAATACATAGTTGTTGGTAAAATCTCGCTTAGCAAAGGCGACGCAAGCAAGTTCACTTTCCGTTGATTCAAAATTTTCGTCAAATTTTTGGCGCATCATCGTGTTAATTACTTTTCATTTTTGGGACGAAGAGAGAGTTGAAAGAATTGAGCAATTCATGTGAGAACGAAACAGAGAAATGACGAAGTTGGAGTTGGTAGCAGAAGAGCAGATGAGTACAAGTTGAAAATAAATACATACTAAAACTAATATTAGTGAGAGTGACAGAAATATAATTAAAATTTCGAATTGTAACGATAGGTTTCTCATATTGTATGACATTCGCAGACGTTCAAAATTTTGATGTAAACAAAAGAGAAGATGATTAATTGAATACGAAATGTTCTAGTGTACACACATGTGCACGTATGGTGTAATTCTATGTTTACAGAACTGAGATGAATTTTTATATGTTGTGAGAAAAGAAAAAACAGATCAACAAGTTCTTTGTGATTTAAGTATGTTAATGTCGATTTAATCACCTGCAAATAATAGAAGAATAAACGTTTAATGACGAAGTTGTATATGAATGAACTTTAAACTTCTAATCTAAAAATTTTGGTAACACATGTAATTGGATTGTTAGTATAAAAGTAGTCTTGTGAAATCATCAAATTTATTCATAACATACAAGCGTAGAGTAAATATCTAAATATATATAACAACTGAGCACAAAATAACGCGACGTATGTATGTCAGTGTGGTAATTTTCACCAAAATTAAAATTTTCTAAAATCGACTTTGATTGTTTTTTTCTTTCGGGTAACAAGTTGATATATATATATTTATTTATTTATTTACTTGTATGTCTATTATACAGCAGACTCTTAAGAATATAGCACAACTAATGTAAATTAAGTATTACTTAAAAAACAGGTTTTTAGTTTGAACTGTATAACCGATTTGGTATACGTAAACTGTAAATCCAGAAAATTTGAGAAATAGTTGTAATCAGACATAATTCTATTCAAGGGAGCGTTAGCACCATAGATTGTTCTGTTAAGTCCAACACGAAAAACAACAAAATTCTGTAAATTTCTGCAGGGCACATTAAAGTTAAATAGCTGAAATAAGGAAGGACAATCTATCCTGCCAGAAACAAGATCCATAATAAATGTAACCGATAACAGCGTTCTCCTATCGGATAACGAGACCAAACTAATTAATCGACAACGAGCAACGTACGACGGAATCGGTTCAGTAAAGTTAAGTGAGCGTAAAGCAAAACGAACAAAGCACTTTTGGACTTTCTCCATACGATTTGTGTGGACTGAATGGTATGGTCTCCAAATGACAGCTGCGTATTCCATTTTAGAACGGACAAAAGCCGAGTACGAAAGCTTATAGGTATATGGGTCTGAAAAATTAGAAGAGTGGCCTTTCAAAAAGAATTTATAATTATGTAGTTTAAGTGAGTAGTAAAATTTAGTTTGCTATCAAAATACACGCCAAGGTCTTTAATTTCATTAACCTCAGAAAGGCACGAGTCCGCCAACCAATAGCAAGTATACAAAGGCTTGACCATTTTAGAGTAAGTTACTTTGAAACACTTGTTAATATTTATACAAAGCCTGTTCCAAGCGCAATAATCTAAAAATTTATTAAGTTCACTTTGAAGCGCCGATGAATCACCCGAGTCTCTTATTCCAGAATATATTTTAAATAATCGGCATATATGAGAAATCTAGACGAGTTGAAACAAAAAGAAACATCATTAATAAACAAGATGAATAATAAAGGACCTAATATGCTACCTTGCACACCAGATGTAGCAATGAATGAATCCGAGAATGCCCAATCTATAGCAACCATGCAACTACTGTTATGTAAATAACTTTCATATTTTCTTTATTAACTATTTTGTTGTTCCAAATAATCGAAATATTCGAAAGCACATATCGTGTAACTAGACATTCAAAGTCACAAAATGGACAGAAGTGAAATATTAGCATTAAATGTAAATAGTTTGAAAACCAAATTAACAGAATTAGGGCTATCTACAACGGGTCTAAAGACGACCTTGCAAGAGAGACTGATTGAACATTTCGGCCTAATCGTTGAGGCTAATAATGATGAGAGGATTGAAGAGGGTTCCGAGTACGGTGACGCTGGCACATCACCACCAAGTGAAATCCAATACCAATCATTTATTCGTACGTCTTTTACTTTGCGTGATATTGCAGACTAATTGACACCTTTTAACGGTTCGGTGTCTTTGTCGGTCGAGGATCGGTTGGACGAGTTTAATGAGAATGCTGAGGCTGTATTTTGGAATCCTCTGCAGAAATTTATATATGCAAAACAATTGCTAAAGGGGGCGGCCAAATTGTTCATTAGAAGTCAGCGAGGTATGACTAGTTTCGATTTGTTAGCGCAGGCATTAAAATCTGAATTTGGTGTGACAATACCATCAGTAGAGGTGCACCGCTTATTACGAAATCGTCGTAAACGCCAAAACGAGGATTATAAAGAGTATTTATCCAATCTTATGGAGATAGGAAAACCAATTAAACTTGATGATGCGAGTTTAATCGAATATTTTATAGAAGGTATTCCAGACTCTTTTCAAAATAAAGTCAACCTTTATCAAGCTAGAACCATATCAGAGTTGAAAGAGCAAATACCGGTATATGAGAAAGTGCAATCTGGCCATCTTCAAACGTCCAGCTCATACTCAGCTGAACCTACTAAAGCAGTAACGACTTCTCAAGAAGATTCACTAAAGGGAAAAGGTAAACGATGTTTCAAATGTGGGAATATTTCCCATGTAGCTAAAGATTGTAAGCAGGTACAACCTAAGTGTTTCAAATGTGGGCAACTTGGGCACCTTGCGGTTAATTGCAAAGATTCCCAAGGGACGGTTTAAGTAGAAAAAGGCGGTGTAAACACTTTGAGAGTAGACGCATCGATTGGTAGGTGTAATTTTAAAGACTTAACTTTCAACGGTATAACGTTTTCCGCATTGGTCGACACGGGATGTGATCTTTGCTTAATTCGCAATGACATATTGCTAATATTTGGCGAAGACATCAAATTAGGGGGCGACAAGCGTCGTTTTAGATGCATTAGCGGTAGCGTTCTTAAAATATTAGGTTCTTTCCCCATTTCCATCTGTGTAGATGATTTGATGCTCGAGATTACCTTCCACGTAGTACATGAGCGCGACATACATTATGCAGCCATAGTTGGTAATGATATACTCACACAAGTGGATTTGATTGTTTCAGAGGATTTGGTACAGTTTAGGGCGAAAGCAGTCGTGGTCGAGGAGAAGAGCAAGCAGCAAAGCAGCACCACAGAAAATACCCCGGAAGATTCAAGCAAAGGTAATAGGGAGCTAGTAAGAGAAGAAGATAATAATGATAAGAAGTTGGAGGTGTTAGAAGATTTTAAAAGTATGTGCTGTATAGCAGAGGTATTTGAGGGTAGTGAGGCAGACGTTTATTTGTAGCATTTGCAGCCCGTAGATAAAGATATGGTCAAATCACTTATTACCAATTACGAGCCAAAGAAGTTAAAAGAGTCCGCAGTAGCAATGAAAATTTTGCTAACAGATGATGTTCCCATTTATGAAAGGCCTAGACGCATGTCATACGCCGATAAGTTGGTAGAAAAGTGGGTAGAAGAAGGTATTATACGAAGAAGTTCGTCGGAGTATGCATCAGCTATTGTGCTAGTACCCAAAAAGGATGGTAGTAAGCGACTTTGTTGCGACTAAAGGCGGCTTAGCGCGAAGATCGTTGGGGACAATTTTCCAATGCCCCTGTTAGATGATGTAATCGAAAGACTTCAGGGAGCTCGTGTTTTTACGACTCTTGACTTGGCCAACGGGTTTTTCCATTTGCCTGTCGAAGAGGGCTCGAGAAAATATACAGCATTCGCGACCCACAATGACCAATTCGAATTTTGTTACGTTCCATTCGAAATATCAAATTCACCAGCGGTATTCTCGATATTCGTATTTGCGGTCCTAAGAGATATGATTCAGGATTGTACAGTTGTCGCCTATATGAATGACCTCATTAATCACTCCAAGGATGTGGATGAGGGAATCCAAAAGCTACAACGTGTTTTACCCAGAGCAGCGGAGTATAATTTGAAAATAAAATGGAATGTAGGATTCTCGTGCGTAAACTTGACTTTTTAGGGTACATTTTAGAGGACGGTACAATTGCACCGTCAGAGGCCAAACCCCTAGCCGTTGCAAATTTCCCTATACCTCACGATAAAAAGTCGTTGCAGCGTTTTCTCGGTTTAACATCGTACTTTAGGAGATTCATAGAAGGTTATGCAGTGGTAGCTAAACCGCTTACAGATCTTTTAAGGAAAGTATCTAATTTCGAATTAAGGGACGAGGGGTCAACTGCTTTTCAGCAGCTGAAAGAAGCTCTGATGAAAGCACCCGTTTTAAAATTATACAACCCTAAGGCAATTACTGAAGTGCACACGGATGCCTGTATCGTCGGATACGGTGCCGTGTTAATGCAGAAAGACACAGATGATCAGATGTTCCATCCGGTAAAGTTTATGAGCCGTAAGTGCAAGCCATCTGAGGAAAAATACCATTCGTATTAGCATGAAGTGCTGGCGATAGTAGAGGCTCTTAAAAAGTGGCGTGTCTATTTACTATGTATAAAATTCAAAATCATAACTGATTGCAATGCCTTTACTATGACGATGCAAAAGCGCGATATTCCGTTAAGAGTATCTCGTTGGGCAATGTTTTTGCAGGACTACAGTTATGAGATTGAACATCGTAGTGGGTCCAAAATGAGACACGTCGATGCGTTGAGTAGAGTATCGTGTTTGCTGCTCGAAGACACGCTTATTCACAGATTGAGAGAGGCACAACAGGGTGACCACTGGATAAAGGCAGTTTGCACTGTTTTAGGAAATGATAGTTACGAGGATTTCTATGTCAAGCATGACATTCTCTATAAGGATCCCACCAAGGAACGGATAGTCGTTCCATCGGCTATGGAGGATGAAATAATTGTGGTGGCACATAGCCAAGGGTATTTTCTGTTAATAAAATGAAAGACGCAGTAGAGAAAACATATTATATTCCGCAAATCATTCCTAAGATTACCAGAGTTGTAAAGAGCTGTGTACAGTGTATATTAAGTGAGGACAAGTCAGGAAAGAAAGAGGGCTTCCTAACCCCGATAGATGAGCAAGACAGGCCTTTGGGTACCTACCATGTCGATCATGTAGGCCCAATGGAACAGACCACTAAGTCATATATCTATATATTCGTAGTTGTCGACGCATTCTCTAAACTCGTTTGGCTCTATCCGACAAGAAATACTGGTGCAGATGCAGTTACAGATAGACTCAAAAGGCAGGCTTCAATGTTCGGAAACCCGAAGCGCATTATATCCGACCGAGGTTCGGAATTTACATCGAACTCGTTTAGAGAGTATTGCGAGACTGAGAAAATTTAATATCTTGTGATTGCCACTGGTGTACCTCGTGGCAATGGCCAAGTGGAGCGCATCCACAAGATTATTATACCAATGTTGACTAAGCTTTGTACAGAAAGCCCAGGGCTGTTGTACAAGCATATAGAGCGCGTTCAACAGGCAATAAACAATAGTCCACCAAGAAGTACTAAATTTACACCTTTTAGGCTACTAACCGTAGTTGAGATGCGAGTGAGTGCTGACCCCAATCTGACCGAATTATTGCAGGAAGCGATCGTTAGGGAATTAGCCGAGGAACGTGAGAATGTGCGCAAAGAAGCACAAGAAAAGATACATGGGATTCAGGAAGAGAATCGCAGAACATTTAACAAAAACAGGAAAGAGGAAATAAGGTACCGCGTAAACGATTTAGTCGTCGTTAAGCGAACGCAGTTCGGTGCAGGATTAAAATTAAAGCCGAAGTTCCTAGGCCCTTATAAGATTACAAAGTTTTGGCTCATAGCCGATATGAGGTGTTGAAAGTTGGCGAGCACGAAGGTCCCAGCCATACAATTTCTGTTGCTGAGTACATTAAAAAATGGGAACCCTCACTTCAACCTGAGCCGTCATTCGGCTCGAATGTAGGACGGGAACACCGCAGTGGACGAAAGACCTGAACTTGCATACCTCAAAATACAACCTTAACATAGCAACTCAACCACTCTGCTTAACGAAGCGTCTTTTCAACAGAGCAGTTGGAAGTTGTATTTTGAAACAATTCAGCTCAGTCCTGTCCAGCTCGCGAATCATCACGCTTCAAGTGTGCCTAATTAATAAATACTTTAATTCTAAGCTTACAATCTACAACCTGTATAAATAAACTATATCTAAAATAAATGGATTACAATTAAAATATATCTAAAATAATCAGATTATACTTAAAAGAACTATTCTTTTACTTCATCAATGATATATTTACTTCCTCAAAGACAAGAAAAATTTGCACATATATATTAGTTTTACTAATGTATTATAATCATATTATTATTAACTGTGTATTTGAGTCTATTTATAGCTCTTATCTTCAGCGCATCAAAAAATATAGAAAGGTAATACCATTGTCTCTTCTCGGCGGCCATTTTTTAGAATCCCTAGCAAAAATTTTGTGGATATGCCAAACCAAAGGATACGAAATAAAAATTTTTCATATTGGACTTTTACAAATGTTCGATATAAAATAAAAATTAAATGGATCGAAAAGTTTGTATGAATTTTTTTAGTTCGGTTTTATAGTTAGTTTTATTGTTTTGAATTTAAACGATTTAACCCTGCATGGTCATAATTTGCGCACACCAGCATCCATCTTACTTCAATGCTTAATTTTTTCGACACCTTTCCCCCACTTTGGCGTTAAGTTCCATCCCGATTTTCTTTTGATAACATGCAGAGTGCAGCGCCCATAGACATTTTCCTGTTTATCATCGCCAGAATTGGGCGGCGTAGTCTTTTTTCCGTCCGTCGATGTATGGTCCTTATTTTTATACTCAGTTGAGCAGAGCTCACAGAGTATATTAAGTTTGATTGGATAACGGTTGGTTGTACATATATAAAGGAATCGAGATAGATATAGACTTCCATATATCAAAATAATCAGGATCCAAAAAAAATTGGATTGAGCCATGTCCGTCCGTCCGTCCGTCCGTCCGTTAACACGATAACTTGAGTAAATTTTGAGGTATCTTGATGAAATTTGGTATGTAGGTTCCTGAGCACTCATCTCAGATCGCTATTTAAAATGAACGATATCGGACTATAACCACGCCCACTTTTTCGATATCGAAAATTTCGAAAAACCGAAAAAATGCGATAATTCATTGCCAAAGGCGGTTAAAGCGATAAAACTTAGTAGATGGGTTGATGTTATGACGCAGAATAGAAAATTAGTAAGATTTTGGACAATGGGCGTGGCACCGCCCACTTTTACAAGAAGGTAATTTAAAAGTTTTGCAAGCTGTAATTTGGCAGTCGTTGAAGATATCATGACGAAATTTGGCAGGAACGTTACTACTATTAGTATATATGTGCTAAATAAAAATTAGCAAAATTGGATGAAGAACACGCCCACTTTTTAAAAAAAATTTTTTTTAAATTCAAATTTTAACAAAAAATTTAATATCTTTACTGTATATAAGTAAATTTAGTCAAAATTCAACTCCAGTAATGATATGATGCAACAAAATACAAAAATAAAAGAAACCTTCAAAATGGGCGTGGCTCCGCCCATTTTCATTTAGTGTGTCTAGAATACTTTTAATGCCATAAGTCGAACAAAAATTTACCAATCCTTTTGAAATTTGGTAGGAGCATAGATTCTATGACGTTAACTGTTCTCTGTGAAAATGGGCGAAATCGGTGGAAGCCACGCCCAGTTTTTATACACAGTCCACAGTCTGTCCTTCCGCTCGGCCGTTAACACAATAACTTGAGCAAAAACCGATATATCTTTACTAAACTTAGCCCACGTACTTATCTGAACTCGCTTTATTTTGGTATAAAAAATGGCCGAAATCCGACCATAACCACGCCCACTTTATCGATATCGAAAATTACGAAAAATTAAAAAAATGCCATAATTCTATACCAAATACGAAAAAAGGGATGAAACATGGTAACTGGATTGGTTTATTGACGCAAAATATAACTTTGGAAAAAACGGAACGCCTTCACATATACATCTAAGGGCCACTCGCTTTTAAAACCTTCATTAATACCTTTAATTTGATATCCATATCGTACAAACACATTCTAGAGTCAACCCTGGCCCACCCTAATGGCGATATCTCGAAAAGGCGTGCACCTATAGACCTAATGCCCACTCCCTCTTAAAATGCTCAGTAACACCTTTCGTTTGATACCCATATCGTAAAAACATTCTAGAGTCACCCCTGGCCCACCCTAATGGCGATATCTCGAAAAGGCGTCCACCTATAGACCAAATGTCCACTCCCTCTTAAAATGCTCAGTAACACCTTTCCTGTGATACCCATATCGTACAAACATTCTAGAGTCACCCCTGGCCCACCCTAATGGCGATATCTCGAAAAGGCGTCCACCTATAGACCTAATGCCCACTCCCTCTTAAAATGCTCAGTAACACCTTTCGTTTGATACCCATATCGTACAAACATTCTAGAGTCACCCCTGGCCCACCCTAATGGCGATATCTCGAAAAGGCGTCCACCTATAGACCTAATGCTCACTCCCTCTTAAAATGCTCAGTAACACCTTTCGTTTGATACCCATATCGTACAAACATTCTAGAGTCACCCTTGGTCAACCTTTTGGCGATATCTCGAAAAGGCGTCCACCTATAGAACTGAGGATTACTCCCTTTTAAAACACTCATTACCACCTTTCATTTGATACCCATATCGTACAAACACATTCTAGAGTCACCCTGGCCCACCCTAATGGCGATATCTCGAAAAGGCGCTCACCTATAGACCTCATGCCCACTTTCTCTTAAAATGCTCAGTAACACCTTTCGTTTGATACCCATATCGTACAAACATTCTAGAGTCACCCCTGGCCCACCCTAATGGCGATACCTCGAAAAGGCGTCCACCTATAGACCTAGTGCCCACTCCCTCTTAAACTGCTCAGTAACACCTTTCGTTTGATTCCCATATCGTACAACTAGAGACACCCCTGGTCCACCTTTATGGCGATATCTCGAAACGGCGTCTACCTAGGGAACTAAGGATCACTCCTTTTCAAAATACTCATTAACAGCTTTCATTTGATACCCATATCGTACAAACATATTCTAGAGTCACCCCTGGTCCACCTTTATGGGGATTTCTCGAAAAGGCGTTCACCTATAGAACTAAAGCCCATTCCCTTTTAAAATACTCATTATCACCTTTCATTTGATACCCATATCGTACAAACACATTCTAGAGTCAGCCCTGGTCCACCTTTATGGCGATATCCCTAAATGGCGTCCATCCATAGAACTATGGCCTACTCTCTCTTAAAATACTCTTTAATACCTTCCATTTGATACACATGTCATACAACCACATTCCAGGGTTACCCTAGGTTCATTTTCCTACATGGTGATTTTCCTTATTTTGTCTCCATAGCTCTCAACTGAGTATGTAATGTTCGGTTGCACCCGAACTTAGCCTTCCTTACTTGTTTATTAATGCTTTTGGCTGGTCTTTTTATAATTTTTAGTGCTGATTTATGGGTTTCTGATTATGATTATCGTATTTTTTTTATGAAAAATACATATGCACATTCTTGTTTTCTTGTAAAAATCCCTCGCCTGAGTTAATATGCTAGAACACTTAAGAAACTTTAAATAAAATCCTCTAACGGTAGTTCAAGGAAGCGATCAGTTTCAATATTATAACGAATTTAGTGCAAATCCTCTTATTCGCCTTTTTGCTAAGTTCGTATCACTAAACTGTTGAATAAATAACTCCAATATTGAATAATGGAAAAATGGCCTTTATTAAAGTACTTCACAATAACACTTATACTTTGCAATTAGCTGGCTTGATAACCAAACTGATAGCTTAAATGAAACTGACTTTCAAAGATATACTGCTATTACTCGCTAGATATCGTCTTAATCGAAACTCAAATCAAACTGAATTCCAGCGCCTCTACACTTGTTGCCTTTTATGCTCATAGTATATAAGTACAAGTGTGTTGACTTCTTTCTGACAGGCACTCGCTTAAGTGAGCATAACGGGAAAATCTGGGTTGCCATTGTTGTTTCGTTTGAAAACGGTCTATTAGGGTTCTGTGCAGGGACGTAAAAGATTGAAACAGGGTTTATGTAGTCACAAAAGAGTTGCTCCTGTTCCACAGCATTTTAATTTTTTTCGTGGCGAAAATTGTTCAGTTCAGAGTTATTGAATTTCATTAAAAATTTAATTTATTTTACAAGGTTACTTCTGTAAGTGTAAACAGCATAGAAAACATAGAATTTTTCAAATTATTGTGAAAAACTTTTTAACCTCAACAGCAAAGTATATCGGTAAAATATTTTCTAGGATTTCTGAATTTCTGTACCCAAGTTCATTATGTTTGTGTAATAAAAGAATCTGGTAACAGCATTTTTAAACGAAAAGACATCAATGTTATTGCATAAAAACGGATCTAATAGCTAAACTTTCATTCATTCATATTTTTGCCTGCTTCTTTGGTTTGCTTCCACTCACAGCACCGTTTTATTTGCGGGAGACTTTCACAGCGACAGAAATTAAGGCGGATTTACATAGACGCTTTGGTTGTGTTGCATCGATCTGAAGCCCTGGCAGGCACGTAATATAAAAATGAGACTCTTTGCCATTTTCTTCGCTTTGAAGGGAAGAGAGTTGTAAATCCTCCTTTGAGAATTTCCAAACTTTTTGAGTCCTTTAACATTCAACAAACTTTGCTTGGCAAAATATAGGAGCTCCCATAAATTTAACTCATCTGTCGGGCGAAGCATCAAAAGATTTACATAAACGATTTGGTTGCATGCCTACGCCATTGACGACGCCATACGAAAAACAATCAAACGCCTTGCGTTATCTTTGATTTCAAGCGACCAAAGCGTTTATATAATTTTGCTTTATGCATTTGTGTAAACAGCCATAGAAGTGAAAATTTTCCTCAGGGAAACATGTTACACGCTTTATATTTTGTTAAGTTTCTCTAGACCTTTCTGACTCTAATTTAAATAAATTTTGCTTTCGGTATGTTTCCGCATTGTTGGAGGCTACAAATCTTCTATTATTTATATTTTCGCAACTACGTCATCTGTTAAAACTACAAAGTTTTATTAAACTATCAAATGCAACTCAGCTTAAAGTACTCTCATGTACCAAAAATGCAACTCTAGACCTGAGATTTGCATCTGGTGAGCGAGGCTGTTTGTAATTTTGACATTTATCGCTTAGTTGACACACTGGTACTGTACACAATGTTTATACTCTTTGATTTCAACGTTCGCATCTTCTAGGCGCTTCCAGAATCTACTAGTCCATCAGCTCTCAAACTTCTCAGCTGTAACTACATTTGCACAATTTTATAGCTTTTCTCATTTCATACTTTCAGGAGTATCTCAGATATATGCAAGTTAAGGAACATGACTCCACTCAAATCAGGTGGCAAATATAAACAAATTGTTAAAACATTGCTATTTGATTTATTTACGGAATCTGTTGTAACATTCCATTCCCACATACTGACATTGCGTTAGCCAGCTGATGCAATGCCAGGAGTAAAATTACTAAGGTATCGTATTAAAATAAACATCCTATTCAATATTCCTATTGTAAACTATTTGTAAGTTATAAATAAGAGTAAAATGTAAACCTTAGTCAGTTTTTGAGCAGCATTGAAATAAAATGCAAGAGTTTTTTTAAAAACTCAATTTACCCAACATAAACTTTAATTGGCGATCCTACCAGGAGACACGCAGTGATAGCCTGTAAAAAGGTTGCGTGTCCTCCGGAGTGAAAAAAACACTGTAAAAGTAAAAGAAAACAAGTATCTTTAAAAAGGAGAGAAAAGAAAAAAACACTGTAAAAATTAAAATAAAACAAGTATCTCTAAAGAGGAGAGAAAAGAAAACAAAAAAAACACTGTGAAAATTAAAATAAAACAAGTATCTCTAAAAAAGAGAGAAAAGGAAAAAAAAACACTCTAAAATTAAAGCAAACAAAAATATTTGTCAGCTTATAAGAAACCTAAACACGCGAAGTACGTAACTCCAGAAAGTGAAAGGACCACCAACATATGAACAGCAGCATTCATCCACAAAGCGAACAAGGATCTAATAGAAGGACGGGAATCCGAAGGCGAAGAAGCGTAAGCTAATGAATAAAATAGTCAAGGTATATGTTAATACATAGTATGTATAAATAATTATATGTATGTACATATAAATTAGAAGATTGTAAAAGTGAAAGCAAAACAAGAAGAGATAAAGCAAAATTAAAAAAATAAAAGTTATATGAAGTGCTGAAAGATTGTGAAAGAATATTTGAAAAGGATCTGGATTCTTTGATAGAAGATTTGACAAAAATGTCACTAAATATTAATAATGGTACCACTAATATGGATGCAATATCTAGATTTATTGCCGCCAGTACGGCATCATTACGAACGGAAGTAAAGCAAATGAGGCGACAGATACAGGCCATCAACACCAGTGATGCTGTGACCGAGTTTGTACCCGAACAAATAGATTCAAATATAAATTGTGACGAACCTTTAGACGTTATCAAATCTTTGCCTGAGTTTGGGGGTAAGATAAATAATTATGTAAGTTGGCGCGAAGCAGCCAATAATTCCATGTCCTTGTACACAAGGCGAAGTAGGAAATATTTCGCGGCGTTAACAATTTTAAGGAATAAAATTACCCGTGAGGCCAATGATATACTGACCAATCACGGAACAGTTTTGAATTTCGACGCAATTTTAAGTCGTCTTGACTTTGTCTTTGCTGACAAAAGACCAAGTCATATAATCGAACAGGATATGAGTGTCCTGAGACAGGGATCGAAATCCCTGATAGGTTTCTATAATGAGGTTAACGAGAAGTTGACGCTTCTCATAAATAAGACCATAATGACTCATGGGACAAGCTCACCTATAACTAAAGATCTAAACTCTAAAAACAGAGCCACTGCTCTGCGGACCTTTATAACTGGGCTTAATCACCCATTAGATCAAATATTGTTTACCTTGGCACCGAAGGATTTGCCAAATGCGTTTGCCAAAGCTCAAGAGTTAAATGCCAATCAAATGAGGTCACAATTTGCTTTACAATATTCGCAAAGCCACCCGCAGAAAAGTTTTAATTCATCTCCCCACAGACTTCCTTATAATAATCGGAGAAGTCAGGAGTTTCAGAATAATTTGAGGTACCCGCAGAAAAATAGTCCAATATTCGGCGACGATAAAAAAACCCGTCCAGAGCCAATGGATGTAGATCCATTCCTGCAAATTGAGAATAGGCCTAGTAATAGATATATGCCACAGGGAGTTAGAAACAATTTGCAAAACAACAATTTTAATAAAAGAGTTGGCGGTGCGCAAGTCAGTGCGCAACCACAGGAAAAAGTACAACGAGTAAATAATATTAATGAAGGCCATTTTTTAGGCCAAGAGTAGGCTTGCCATATATATATCTGTATGACCAAGCTATAAAAAAATATTGAAATTTGGTGCAACATCCTGTTACATCAGGAAAGGAATTTATAGGAATCCAAAAGAATTGGATATTTATAAGAGGATAAAAATCATTAATGGTTATACAATTATAAGATTTTACCACGAAATTCATCTGTTTGGTGTTAAGGAGATTTTTTACGAAATTGATAGCTTGGAGTCAGATCTCCTTATAGGTTATAATTTATTGCGGAAAGTCAACGCTTTAGTGGATCTGGAAAACCAGAAGTTAATTGTTAATAGAATTGGGAAATGTTCCACAGCGCCAGCCGACGGTAATACCGGCAATAGTACAGATAATATAAAAAATAGAACAAATGTGGAACAAGAACGTTCCACAGCGCCAGCTGAAGAATGTACCAGCAAAATTCCAAATAATAAAATAAGCCCAAAAGAGGGCAATATAAAAAATCTTCGTCAGAAGATAATTGATGTTATAAAAAAAGAACATGAAGATGTTGATTTGGATTTACCATTCAACACAGATGTCAGAGCGGAAATTCGCATGGATGAGGAAAGACCCATTTGGTCCAAACAATATCCATATCCAATGTCTGTTAATGGTTTTGTTAATGAAGAAGTCCAAGGTATATTGCAGAAGGGGATTATAAGGGAAAGTAAGAGTCCATATAACTCTCCATGTTTGGTAGTTCCAAAAAAAGGAATTAATAAGGATGGAAGTCCTAAGCTACGCTTAGTGATTGATTTTAAAAAAATATACGAAAAAAATATTCCTATTCCTGATAGATACCCGATGACGAATCCAGAGATCATAATTTCAAATTTGGGTGAATCAAAATATTTTTCAACGATAGATCTCGAATCTGGATTCCATCAAATATTAATGAGAGAAGAGGATATTGAAAAAACGGCGTTCTCTGTTAATAACGGGAAGTATGGGTATGTGCGGATGCCCTTTGGCCTTCGCAACGCGCCCAGCATATTCCAGCGGACTATGAATAATATTTTGCATGAATATATCGGGAAGTTTTGTCATGTCTACATTGATGACTTTATAGTATATTCACGTAATTTGGAGGATCATTTGAAACACTTAGAATTGGTAATAGAAGTACTAAAAAAGGCCCATATGAAAATATCTTTAGAAAAGTCTAGGTTTATTGAGCAAGAAGTTGAGTTTCTGGGATACATTGTATCTCATAAGGTCATTAAAACCGATCCAAAGAAAATAGAAGCAATAAAAAATTATCCAATACCAGAACTCTACGTCAGGTTAGAGGATTTTTAGGTTTAACCAACCAGGTTTAAAAACCAATTACAAAATATTTACAAGGGGAAAATGGTAAAATCTCCCAATATAAATCAAAAAAAACTATTGTCAATCTAGACCAAGAGGCAATAGCTGCTTGCGAAAAACTAAAGGGATTGTTGTGTCGGCAGATAGAATTGATACAACCAGATTTTACAAAAAAAATTTGTTCTAACAACAGATGCATCAAATGTAGCCATAGGAGCTGTGTTATCTCAAGAGGGGAGACCAGTGACTTTTATTTCAAAAACATTAACCACGACTGAAAAAAACTATGCGACAAATGAAAAGGAATTATTTGCCATTGTGTGGGCATTGAAGAATTTACGAACTTACATTTATTCGGTGAGAGATTTGGAGATTCACACCGACCATCAACCATTATCATTTACAATTTCTGAAAGAAATCCAAATATCAAAATTAAAAGATGGAGGGCATTTATTGAGGAGTTTCCTCAAAAATTATTTATGAACCAGGTGCAATATATGTGGTTGGAGATGCTTTATCCCGGCAAATTTTAAAAAATGTAACAGAGTCGGAAAATGATGAAAGTAACTCAAGCGACTCTTTAACTAATACACAACATTCTGCAGAAAGTAGTGATGAATGTCAAATTGCTGCAACAAAAAAAACCATTAAATCATTTCAAACAGCAAATCCTTATTGACAAGGGTGTTAGAATTACAGCCTTAGAAGCCATATTTCCATTTAATAACAAACACTTTTTGATCGAATATGATCAACCTGAAAATATTCCTTCGGTTTTGACAGAATATTTGAATCCAAAATTGGTTACCGCAATTTACTGCACACCAGAGGTACTTTATGGAATTAAACATGTCTTAAGAGAAACTTACCCATCGACAAAATTTATGCATTTTAGATCTTTCCCTAATGATATTACTAATAGGGAGGACCAAGCGGCTATTATAGAACAAACTCATAATCGCTCACACCGCAATTATGGAGAAAACTTAAAACAAATCAAAGATCAGTACTATTGCCCCGAAATGTATAAGCAATTTAAACGATATTCAAGAAATTGCGAAGTATGTAACAGGAATAAATACGACAGGCATCTGAAAAAGATTCCAATTGGGGAAGTTCCAATACCGGAAAGAGAGGGAAAACAATTGCATATTGATATTTTTTATGCTCAACATTTGAAATTTATTACTTGTATTAATGTATATTCTAAATATTTGGTAGTAAAGCATATTGAAGATAAAATTAATTTGGAGGAAAAAGTAATGGAAGTTATCTAAAGTTTTCCTGAGTTAAAGGAAATAGCGGTTTATAATGAACCTGGGTTTATTACAATGCAGTTTAAATCTTTAATGCAAAGATTAGGAATAAGAATTATTTTTTGTAGTCCAGGTCATAGCACAACTAATGGACAAGTTGAAAGAGTGCAATCGACCGTAATAGAAATCGCGCATTGCATTAAACACGAATATAATTTAATAAGTTTTGCTGAGTCGATATATCGTGCTGTGCATCAATACAATAAAACGATTCACTCAGTAATAGAAGAAAAACCATTTCAAATACTTTTTAATAAAGTACCACTTGATGCAGTTCGGTCAAAGCTTTTGACTGCATAAAATAAAATGTTAGATAGGGAAAATAGAAACAGGGTTAGTAAAACATACCAACGTAGCGATGTTATATATGAAAAGATTATAGGGGAGAGAAATAAGCTACAACCTAGATTTAGAAAGCAAGTGGTAAAGGAAGATTTAGGAAATAAAGTTAGAATCGATTATAGGAATAGAATAGTACATAAAGATAACATTAAATTTTAACTTATTTTTCCGAAATATTACTACTAGATGAGGAGGATTACAACAAAAATTTAGGTTATGATAATGTTAGGGAAATTGACATACGTGACGAGTTTCATATCAATATGGACCCAGAAATAGAGCTAATACAGACGTTGTTAGGGCAATTAAAAAAAACGGAGAGACGTTTAAAAAGAGGAATTAATGAATTAGGGACTTTATGGAAGTGGATAGCCGGTACCCCGGATCACGACGATTTAGTTTTGGTAAATAATAAATTAAACGAGTTAATTTTAAATAACAACAAACAATTTATGACAAATTCAGAAGTATTTAAAGTTATTTCTCAATTATCAGAGACAATAAAAAACGCAAATAAAAATGATCATGCTACACAACTAAGGAAACGTAGGAATAAATTTTTACTAAATGAATTACAGAATATTATTCATACAATAACTTTAGGAAAATTAGGAATTTTGAATCCAGCAATTTTACATTTAGATGAAATTAGAGACATTATTGCAAATGAACATGGACGATTGAGTGTGACAGATTTAATAGATATTTCTAGATTTAAAATATTACAGAATAAAGATTTAATAGTTATTTATATTAGGTATCCAGCAATTTTTTTAGATTGTAAATTTTACGAAGTAAGAGCAATAGCTAAGCAAGATGGTACGTTATTTATCGAAAAAGAGATTGCAAAATGTGAGAATCAATATGTTAATGTTAAAAATTGTAAGAAAGAAATAGTGAATGTATATTGTGAAATAAAATCTTCAAATTCTTGTTTAGTGGATATTTTGTTAGGAAAATCGACTAGATGTATAAAAATTAAAGAAAGGAATAAAGAAATTGATGTAATAAAAGATGGTGTTATTTTAGTTTCAGGAAATCATACTGTTGACAATCATAATGTAAATGGAATTTATCTCGTAACTTTTAAAAATCAGTCAAAAATTGACAATGTAACTTATGAGAACACAGATGCAAAAATATGGAAATATGTAAAAAATAATAAATTCAGTAACTTTGAAATTGTTAAATATATAGAATCTGAAGACCTAAATTTAAAATTTGAAAATATAAGCTTTATTGATGTCATAAAAGGTGAAATAAAATCAAAACCCATATTTTGGATAGGTTTAATAACAGTAACAGTTATATTTATGATAATAATATTAGTCAAAGCTGCTAATCAATACAAAATATTTAAGCAAAGAAAACAAACTGAAATTAATGAAAAGATATTTAAAAACTTGAGTTCTCAAATTGAAATATTAACTAATTCACTGAATGAAACAGGGACGTTTCATCTGAAGAAAGGGGGGAGTTAAGGAACATGACTCCACTCAAATCAGGTGGCAAATATAAACAGATTGTTTAAACATTGCTGTTTGATTTATTTACGGAATCTGTTGTAACATTCCATTCCCACATACTGAAATTGCGTTAGCCAGCTGATGCAATGCCAGGAGTAAAATTACTAAGGTATCGTATTAAGATAAACATCCTATTCAATATGCCTATTGTAAACTATTTGTAAGTTATAAATAAGAGTAAAATGTAAAGCTTAGTTAGTTTTTGAGCAGCATTGAAATAAAATGCAAGAGTTTTTTAAAAAACTCAATTTACCCAACATAAACTTTAATTTGCATGTGTTTGTGAATAGACTCTCCGCTGCCCGTATACGTACATGGTACACATTTGTAGACGCAATTATTGTTTCGTTTATGTAGATACATAATGAATGAATTATTGATGTAAATTCGCGTCACTGCTTAGCATCGGCTTAGAGATAGCAGCACCCCTTAGTTTTGCTAATATTCGTAACAATATGATTTTACCAAAAAGAAGTTGCTATTACAGATTTTTGTTCCACATTACAGACGAATAGATGATTTGTGCTATACACCAGGCTGGGGCCATACATAGAGATCGAAGTTGGGGCAGATTAACGCGCATATTCCTCGAAAGTATGCATTCTTCTTCGGCGATGTCTTCAAAGGCGGAAGCTTGACTTTGATCATACTCTGGATCATACACCAGATCTCGTCATAGGGCTTATGCAGATGTCTTCTTATCTGCCTTGGAGGCGCAACTACATCAATCAATTGTCTTTTGGGATGCCTCGGTGCTCAGGCGTCTTAAGAAGATATTCCATGGCAGTTTTAAGTGGGAAATTTGGCAGCCCTTCAACTTTCTCCGTTGCAGCGATTTGAGGATTTTGATGCATCTTTATGCATTGTAGGCAAATTCGGATGCATTTGTATTGAAGCAGAGACTGTGTTCGAACGTCACAACCAAAAGTTGTTGGGGTTCCACAGCAGTAAGGTTATGCCATCGAATAGGCTGTCCAGTTGTTGTGTTATGTGCAAGGTCCACGTCGTGAACAATATTGCCGTATGTACACTAAATCCGTGCCAAGTCCTGTGATGTGAAAAAATTGAAGAGACAAGAGATATACATTAATGTTTTTTTGCAGCATAGTTTTCTTTTGTTGATTCCAGTCTGCATTTCCATGCCATGAAGCTGCCGGACAAACAAAGTTCCTCCTCAAAGCCTTTCAACCCGCCAAGAAATGAAGCTCCCTCCGTTGTTGTGCTTCAGCAACGAGGGGAATATTTCCTATATTTAAGGACGAGGGTGGCAGAGGTATGATGACTTTTCCACCGATATGATGGCTCCCCCACCATAATGAGTACATTTCAACGATTAAGAATTAGGGGGTTCTAATAAAAAAAAAAATTGGGCTTAACGTAAAAATATTTAATATAATAAAATAAAAATATAATGTTTTTTTATGTAAATTTTTTTGTAATGAAAACAAAATCAAAATAAAATAAGAAAATATGAGAGGCGTGAGAATTTTAAAATTTTACTAAAAACGGATAACGGTTTGCTTTCATAAGGTTATCGATTATGTATAATTTGTTTATCGAAAACTTAGGGATACATTATCAAAGAGATATCAACATTTTATGAATTAACTATCGAAAAATTACCGTTATCGATGTTCTAACAAAAATTAGTCGGTTTTTTATTGAAAAGATATCAATTTGTTATCGAAAAGTCGCTAATTGTTATCGTTATCAGCTCATTATCAAATTTATAGATAAATTATATAATCGTTATATATAATTTGTTGTCTGTAGTTTGTCGACTTTTATCAAAAATTTATCGATTTTGTATCGAAAAATTCCGATTTCTTATTGCAGTGTTACCACCTTGTTATTGGTATGCTTATCGATTTGATAACAACAACTAATCGTATTCTTATAAAACAGATCCCGATAAAACTTAAATTCCGGTGAGAAAAACATAAGTTAGTTAGCGCAAATATTTTGAAAAAAATTATTACTTTACTATTAATGTAAACAAATTTTAAATTATCTAAACTTTTTTTGGAAATACACGTGTGTACATATAACTAAGATCACCGCGAGTGAAGGGGAAGTACATAACTCAAAGTACCTTATCTGATCTTTTTACGATGATAAATGTGTTCGCATTCGACCGAGATGCAATGTGATTGAAAATTAGCTGACATGAGAGCTTCGTGCACCGATTCCGAGAAAAATTTGTAGTAAACTAAAACTAATTTCTAACAAGTTTTCTGTTTTTTTTTTTTTTCTTTCAAAAATATGCACGTGCTTGAAATATTGAAACGCAATTTCAGACCAGGCTGTATAAATATTATTAAGCAGTTATCAAATAAGCGAAGTTAATTATTGACGTGTTCTTTGAAATTCTTAGAAACTTATTCATAGTGCAGTTGTTGTTATTCTCGCAAAGCTCCCAATGTCATAGGTGGTATCTCCATTTCTCTTTAAAATGAAACATTTTAGTGTTTTCGAATTCAGCTATATGTACTCTGTTTGGACAGCTAGCGCATTGTTGAAGCTTTCTCGTTTTAAATTAAAATTTCCCTGCAGGAAAAATCCCACTAAGAGTCAGCTATAAATTGGTCTCCAATAAAGCAGCGTACCTTCTTCTCTATCAATTTTATTTGAAAAAGGCTTACTATTTAGCACGGCAATGACCGTGGATTCCAGTGCGGAACTGTTGAGTGTCGAAGATCATATGTAGGCCTTACAGCCCTAGACTAACAAATTAAGTGCTATCATTAACAAGTAAAGCAGTCTAAGTTAGGGTGAAACCGAACATTACATACCCAGCTGTATACTTGAAATGATGTTGTTGTTTGTTTTGTGTGCTTAATAGTGCTACAGGGCTGCGCAATAATGCATATACATATGGTTCTATTCTGGACTAATTTTTCTTCGAGTTATGGCTCCCGAAACATAGAAAATTGCTTAGTCAAAAAAGGGTTGGTTCCACGCCCTTTTTTTTAAATTAGAAATTTTTCCTATTTATTGTTATAAATCCACTTGGGAAATGCAATACTATTGATACAAAGCTCTTGTTTGCAAAGATATTGCTTATTTTATTTGTCCACAACCATTTTAAAACTCTTTTATATAAAAGTGGGCGTGGTCCTTAACCACTTTCCTTAATTTTTCTTCAAAGCATTTCTTATAATAAAGGCAACCTTTCTGCAAAATTTTTTTACGATAAATGTAACGATTTTTGATTTATGATTAATAATATTTGTAAAATTGATTTTATCACAAGTGGGCTGTGCCACGCCCATTTAAAAATTTTTTTTTTTCATTTAGTATCAAGAGTCTCAATATCACTCCACACGTCACATTTCAACATTCTAGGTGTATTATTTACTAAATAATCAGTTGTTTTGTTTTGCCCAGAATGTTATATATGTATATAAAAAGTGGGCGTGGTTTTCATCCGTCTTTGTTCATTTTCAATACCAATTTATTCTGGGTCTAGATAAGCTCGTGTACCAAATTTGGTGAAGATATCTCAATATTTACCCAATTTATAGAGTTAACGGACAGAAGGTCGGACGGACATGGCTCAATCAAATTTTTTTTCGATCCTAATGATTTTGATATATGGAAGTATATATCTCTCCCGATTCCTTTATACCTGTACAACTAACCGTTGTCCAATCAAAGTTATAATACCCTGTGTACAAGTCCAGCTGGGTATAAAAAGAGATAACTGTAGACTCATGACGGTTAATCTGACTGTACATTGTCTTTTGGTGTCACAGGCTGCCTAGTCAGTGATAGCAGATTTATGAAGTGCGGGTTAGAGGAGGGAATGATCAACTACGTTTCACGCTCGTGCCCTGTGCTTGCCAGACCAAAATTCCAGCTACTTGGAGTGATCTAGAAGCAGCAAGTGGCATAGGTCTTTTAAAGCTTCTAGTATTCGCCAAGTGGACGGAGCTATTTTATAACATTGGCACTGGTTTTTGATAGGGGTTTCAGTTCGGTCATTAAAACACACTTTTGGTAACACTACGGACTCAATCAGTCTATGTGAGGTCCCCATGACCGACCAGTTCAACCTAACCATATATATGGGTAGTAGGTTCAGTATTACATTCATAGCGTCCATTGGCGTTGTGCGCATGGCTCTGCTTATGCATAGTAGTGCAGATCTTTACACATTTTGAAGAGCAAGAACCGTTGATGATTTATTAAGGGCGGGTAACCATACCGCCACCCCGTGTAGAAATATTGGCTTAATTATAACTGTGTATATCCAATGCACTATCATAGGGGACATACCACATTTCCGTCCAATTGCCCGCTTACATGTGTAGATGGAACCCGTGGCCTTACGGATACGTTCGCTGTTGTTTTGTGTGCATTTCAATTTCTTATCAAGTGTGAGCCCTAGATAGTTGGCGGACTCACTTAACTTAAGCACTGTGTTTGCCAGCGCCGGAGATGAGAGAGGTGGTATCTTATACTTCCTCGTAAAGAGCACCAGCTCCGTTTAATTTGGATTCACGCCCAGACCATTATCAGCGGCCCATGCTTCGACATAGACTGATTGAGTCCGTAGTGTTAACAGAAATTTGTTTTAACGACCAAACTGAAAAACCCTATCAAGAACCAGGACCTATGTTATAAAATAATTCCGTCCTCTTGGCAAATATTAGAAGCTTCCTAGGACTTAAGCCACTTGCTGCTTCTAGATCTGAGAGCTGTATCACTTCTAATAGCTGCAGTCTTAACCTGGCAAGTGCAGGGCACGAGCACAGAACCTGCTCTATCGTTTCCTCCTTCAACCCGTACTTCCTACATCTGCTGTCACTTACCAAGCCTAATTTAAAGGCATGTGACGCCAGAAGGCAGTGTGCAGTCAGAATACCCGTCATGAGTCTACAGTCCTCTCTTTTTAATGATAGTTGTAAGACCTACACATAATCTTTGACACTTTACAGCCCCGCGCTTGAACCCACGTCTTTCCCGCTTGGTCGATAATGTGCACCTCTCGCCTTCGCTTAATCTCGCCCCGTCTAATTGGGACGTCAACGGAGCAAGCTTCAAGGGATGCTCCCTTTTTACCTAATTCGTCCGCTTTTTCATTCCCATCTATTCCCATATGCCCTGGTACCCAATATAGATGTATGCTTCTCCCTGTCCCGATTCTCTCCAGAGGCTGCTTACACTCTAACACGCACCGTGTGCCTGACAAAATCTCAAACCACTTATTGATAAAAAAAAAAGCGGCCACCGTGGTGTGGTGCGAGCTTACTGCGCATACGAAGGTCTCGAGTTGAAGTGCCGGCCAAAGCAACATCAAAAATTCAAAACAATTCTTCAATTGGAGAAAAGTTTGTATAAGCGCGGTCGCCCCTCGGCAGTGATTTGGTGTATACTTCAAGCGTTTTTTTTTACTATTGTAATGAAAATATTTTTTTGGAAAATGACCTTTCAAATATATGTCACTGTGAAAATTAATTTAGTGAGTTTGCTTAATTTCGTTCATGGATAAAGAATCAATTTTTCTTATATAAATTTTATTCACGATTCATTCGATTGGCAATCTAGGGATAAATTTTTTTAAACCCGTTACAATTGGTGTCAGAAGTGGAATTGCTAAACTAATAAGAATTGCAAGATGTTAAAACTCGAAAAGTTGCGAATTCAATATCTTAAAGCAGAACTAGAAATCCGTGGTTTGCCAACAAACGGAAATAAAATCGAGCTACAGACACAGTTAAGGGAAGCTGTAAATCTGATGGTTTGGATGTGGACGCTTTTAATTTTCACGTTTCAGATTTATTCACCAAACTTGAGAATGTAGAAGGAACGTCGCCTTCAGTAGATACTAACTTCGACGATTTGCAAAAGGGCCCAAAACCCGAAGTCATGGTAAAATGAAGTAATATAACTCAGGTCAGCCATTTGAAAGGATCGATATGGATATCGCAGGTCCATTTCCTACTAGCAACTGCGGAAACAGATATGTACTGGTGGTTATGGATTATTTCAGCAAATAGCCAGAGGTATACCTAATCCCAAATCAAGAAGCGGACACAGTAGCAGAAGTGTTCATAAACAATTGGGTTGTAAGGTATGGTGTACCAATGGAGTTACATTCTGACCAAGGGAGAAATTTTGAATCAGCGGTATTTCAAGAAATGTGTAAGAAATTGGACATTCAAAAAACTCGGCAACTGCATTGCATCCTCAGTCCGATGGTATGGTGGAACGATTCAATAGAACATTGGAGGGGCACTTAAGGGAAGTAGTGGATAAGTTCCATAAAGCGTGGGATACACGCATACCATTATTCTTGATGGCTTACCGATCGGCAGTGCATGAGACAACGGGCCAAATACCCGAAAAAGGAGTTTTTGGCAATGACCTTCGACTGCCAGCTGATTTGGAGTTTGTGATAGATTCCGATGCGAGAGATAAATGCCAAGAAATCGACTGATGTCTTGGAAGAAGAAATGAGAGAAATACACGATTTTCTAAGGCAATGAACAAAAATTATGAGTGACAAGATGAAAGCCAGGTACGATAAAGCAATTAATTTGTAAGGTTTTCAGGAAGGAGATTTGGTGCTGTTATACAACCCACAACGAAAAAGGGGTTTCCCTGAAATCGCAGTGCAATTGGGAAAGCCCATACAAAGTTGTAGAACGGATTAACGATGTAGTTTACCGCATACAAACCATTGGCAAACCACGAACCAAAATCAACATTTACCAAATATATACAAGGCAACGAAGAGATAACTCACACACAGATGTAATCGTCAGCCGAAATAGTACTCATATATACACACGCATATGGCTATGCGAGAGACTATAAACTACAAATATACCTGTATATATATGGCTGGTAACCAAGCGTGAATTTCGAGAAGTTACTAGACGTTGGGAGGAATGGGTGGACGAGACAACAGAGAGTTTAAAGCAGCGAAAGCTGAGTAGTCAGTAATCAGTTTGATTTAAACACGCCATTAGTTGTGAAGTTAAGTGTTATTGTGAAGTACTTTCAAAGTAGTCTAATAAACACCATTTTTGCATTATTGAATATTGGAGTTATGTATTCAAAAGTTTAGCGATTCGAAAGTTAGAAGAAGATTTGGAATAAGCGGGATTTCCAGAAATTCTTTACAATATGTAATTATGTGCTTATTTGTCCGATTTTTGTTTTAAATTCAAAGAAAATGGAAACATTTTATATCAAATGTGCGTACACAAATATATGTAAATATAATTATAATATAATATGGTGAAAATTTTTGAAGGAAGAGTTGAAATAAAGTATTGAAACCGACGCCAATGTGGTTTAAAAAACGGTGCAGTGACGTTATTTTCGCTAGAGCATGTACAACGCGTGTGTGAATATGTACGTATGTAGCAAACATGCGTATTTATGTATTCACATATTTGCATATATATATGGCAATATACTTTCGTACAAAGCTGTCGATGGTAATTCGGAACAAGTTTAAGTTATTATTATTTTAATTAATGTTACTAAATATAGCAATAAAATCATTAGAAATGAAATGTACTTATATGTAATTTATACAAATAAAAAAAAAAAAACGTAAGTTTTAAATATATATTTATCCGCTAAAAAGGCTTGCACTGATATGAATGTTGGAGACTCGAGTTCAACGCTCAGCTCCCGAAAAGCTAGCTGATGAAGAAGTGAAATTCAGAAACATGTCCTAGTAACCATCGCCGTTTGTAAACTTACAATTTTTCTCTAATATCAATTACAAAAACCATTGTATAAAGCAATATGAGCAAAGCTCGCTAATTAAATACATATGATCATATTGATATAATAGTAACAGCGGAAGTATTAAAAACAAATACTGCAAAAATCCGAACAAATGTTACTAAGCTTTCAAAAGCACGCCTAAAAATCATATCCACACCATTAGGAATAAACTACATACAGAGTGTATGTGCCTACATGGTGATCAAAAGGAATATAAACAAAAAAGGCAACTCTTAGAGACCAATTGTACAGCGAACAACGGAACATTCATATGGCGTAGCAGCTAAAAAGGCTTGCACTGATATGAATGTTGGAGACTCGAGTTCAACGCTCAGCTCCCGAAAAGCTAGCTGATGAAGAAGTGAAATTCAGAAACATGTCCTAGTAACCATCGCCGTTTGTAAACTTACAATTTTTCTCTAATATCAATTACAAAAACCATTGTATAAAGCAATATGAGCAAAGCTCGCTAATTAAATACATATGATCATATTGATATAATAGTAACAGCGGAAGTATTAAAAACAAATACTGTAAAAATCCGAACAAATGTTACTAAGCTTTCAAAAGCACGCCTAAAAATCATATCCACACCATTAGGAATAAACTACATACAGAGTGTATGTGCCTACATGGTGATCAAAAGGAATATAAACAAAAAAGGCAACTCTTAGAGACCAATTGTACAGCGAACAACGGAACATTCATATGGCGTAGCAGCTAAAAAGGCTTGCACTGATATGAATGTTGGAGACTCGAGTTCAACGCTCAGCTCCCGAAAAGCTAGCTGATGAAGAAGTGAAATTCAGAAACATGTCCTAGTAACCATCGCCGTTTGTAAACTTACAATTTTTCTCTAATATCAATTACAAAAACCATTGTATAAAGCAATATGAGCAAAGCTCGCTAATTAAATACATATGATCATATTGATATAATAGTAACAGCGGAAGTATTAAAAACAAATACTGTAAAAATCCGAACAAATGTTACTAAGCTTTCAAAAGCACGCCTAAAAATCATATCCACACCATTAGGAATAAACTACATACAGAGTGTATGTGCCTACATGGTGATCAAAAGGAATATAAACAAAAAAGGCAACTCTTAGAGACCAATTGTACAGCGAACAACGGAACATTCATATGGCGTAGCAGCTAAAAAGGCTTGCACTGATATGAATGTTGGAGACTCGAGTTCAACGCTCAGCTCCCGAAAAGCTAGCTGATGAAGAAGTGAAATTCAGAAACATGTCCTAGTAACCATCGCCGTTTGTAAACTTACAATTTTTCTCTAATATCAATTACAAAAACCATTGTATAAAGCAATATGAGCAAAGCTCGCTAATTAAATACATATTTATCCGGCTTTTATTTTTTCCACAGGTATTAATGTCATATGAACAGAAAACTTTGTTGGTATAAAAGTTTACGCTATTACTCTAGGAAAACAAAAAATCCCTGTAATTTCTACGGCATTCGGTGTTAGTCTCACCTTAACATAAACTCTCTTAATCTAACAGTTTGCACTGGTAATTTGAAAAGAACAAAAATCCCTTTCATATTAACAGTTTTGATTTGTATTCTTAGAGCGAAAGTAATAATTGTTAATTTAACAAAACTATGGGTAAAGTATAATGAAACAACTTTTTTTTTGTTTTTTTGACCACTAAAACGGTCAATTACGAATCAACGATTTGTGCCCACTTAATTCAACAACTTGTTGCGATGGATAAAAATTGACAGAAATTTCGGTTGAATTGCCCGTATTTCGGTTGATTTTACCAGTCTTTTTCTTTCAGTGTGCGTTTATTATTTAGTGGATTTACGAATTACTAGTTGTTGTTATTAGATGTTTCCTTTTATACTATGTTCAAGCAGAAAAATTAATTGAGGCAATTTTTATTTAAATTGAGTGGTGTTGATACAACTCAATTTAGCTTACACAATAGTAATTTGATAGCTGGTTGGCTTATCTCTACAGCAACAACATACCTTTGTTCAGACTGTCAAAATATGCGTGTTGGTATTAGGCGAATGGAATGGAATGAAAACATAAAACTTTGAAATTTTTGTGTATTGTAAGAAAATGGGTTCAATGTGTTGGTTTAATTTTGAGTTTGCCATCTTCTTTTGACAATCCCTACTCCAGTGAAGTGAAAAAAATAAAATCAACTTATGAGATGAGCCAACCATATAGTTGAGCCATGCTAAACTGACGTTTAAATCTACTCAAAAAACACACTTTGCAAGGTTGCACTTGCAGTTTCAAACAATTTATTACACAATTTTTTTTTTAAATTGGCAATTTATTATTACAATTTATTATATGATAAATTGCGTAATAAATTGCCCAAATAGTATAAATGACCAATTTGGTGTGTGTTTGTACATAGTATTATGCTAATATGGGAAATAAATATATGAAATCTTGCAAATGCAGATAACATAATAACTATGAGGTAATATGGGTGAACGTTAAGCTTGTACTAATTTTTGTATGTGTATAAATGTAACCATCAGTCTTTGGATCGCACTTCTGGTGTAAGAAAAGCGTTAGGTAATATAATTTTTTCGGGAGGTTATATAAATATTATAAAGCATAGACTCTATAATAGGATTGATATTAACTGATTCAGGGGCTTACACCCAGTGTCCTAGGTTCTATAGCTCGAGATGCAAACTGTGCAGAATATTTGGAGGGGATTACACTCCTGAAACAATTGTTGGATGCATGCTATAAAGCAAGGTAAAATGGTCCGCGGCATGCGATGTAATAGCGGAAATAATTAAGTGTCTACGAAGTCTTGAAAGGCTACGGCGCAGCAGCGAACATTGAACAGTCGAGTTGTCTGGGTGGAGAACAAACTGCAAAGGTGGAGAGGGTCGAGCTGAGCACGTATTGGATGCAAGGCCTCCGTACAAATAGCGGCGTGAGAATGATAAAATAAGAAAAGACCGTAATATATGTAGGTAATATAATAGTAAACCAGGCGACGGATTGGAGACAAGGCCTCTTCAACCGTTCGAATACTGCCCCAGGTTAAGGTATAAAGCTCGGATTGGAGACACGGCCTCTTCAACCGTGCGACCAAAAGCAGTCAACATACACTCAACGACAAACCTACGGATTGGAGACAAGGCCTCTCCAACTGTAGAAACAACGAGTATTAGTGTAAACGTGTCACATGTAATCAGGGTTTATACACGGATTGGAGACAAGGCCTCTCCAACCGGTGGAAGTACGAGAAAAGACCCGTAACGTAAAAAAATTGTATTTACTTATATATGTATATACATAAAAAAAAAAAAACCCTACAATAAAAGTAGTCGAACGCACAAGCATGCCATTAGCACTATATGCACATTGTTTTAGGTACGTTTGGAAATCTTCGTAGAAGTGGTCTGTGTCAATCACATTCAGGTAGTAAGCAGGGCGTGCCAGTCCCAGCGTTAACTATACCACGGGACTATCTTAGTATAGCAACGTGACCCCGAGAGACGTAGAGCTTAGTGCTCAACCTACCTCCCGACGGAATACTGGACGGTTATATCGGGGGGTAAATGGTACTCAGACGGTAGGAGGTTTAGTGCTGTTAAAGTCCCACACTGACTATGAGGTTTCGATGCTTCCTCCTCGTAAAAAAAAAAAAAAAAACCACCCAAATGTTGAATGTAAATGAAGACACTGAGGACATTTTTTGATGTGGAAGCATCTTTGCTCACGGTATGGGGGAATCCTGAACGTAATCGCATGGTGTCAGTGTATGCGTGACTCTTTGTAAGTATAAGATATACATAATATTATTATGTAATATGGTATTGATACTGTATGGAATACTACAGAATATGTTAGCATAGCTGTAGCGAATTGTATTGTTATGCTACATGGAGTAATAAAGAATAAGAGCGTAATTGTGATCATTAAAGTGTAGCGCAATGTGGAAACATTGTACGCGGTACAGTCGATATGAGCGAAATCACACAGCAACTCACAGCAAACATGTCACTTACATATAATTTAAAGTCGCTGAGCATAAACACAGTTTTTGTGCATGCAAGAGCTCGAACAGATGTATACACTGCTGTTTTGCCGGAAATAAAGAGCGAGCGAAAATATACCCGCGATAGGTATGCCTGTCGTAAGAGGCGACTAAAATGCCACATTCAAGGGGTGTGTAGCGCAACCCTTCAGGTTGCCAGCGCAATATATAGCTTCTCCAAACCTAATTGTTAACCTCACCTATCCGCGGCGAATCCTGTTTCACTAACAGACGAGGCTCTGGCGACCCCAAGCTCCTCATGGGGGAGGGAGGGGATGGCCTGAAGGTTTAATGTGGCCACATAAATCGTCCCCGAGATGGTCGGGCTAGCACCTTAATGGTGCTGTGGTACCGGAGCGTACCGGATCTGTATCCGGCAAAGGACCATCACATCGATAACACTCCCCAAAGCCTTCGGGGAGCAAACTTATCGCTACAACAACAACAACATGGGCAAATGCGTGACTTTTATTACTGATAGAAAAATGCTTATAAAAAAAACACCTATTTAGGTATTCAGGTTTAAGCTGAAATTTGTTTTGTTTTATGGTTCTGTTCGTGGTAGCATATTTGTACATTATTGGATTTGATTTATGTGAAATAATAAATGCACAAAGACAAAAAATATTTGAAAAAATAAAATTGAACTAAACGAAAAAAAAAATCAAATAGAATAAAATAAAATAAAATAAATATAAAATGTTTATCGAAAATTTATGGATACATTGTCAAAAACTTATCAACAAAGTATGGCAACCCTGTTCGCGTAAAGTGAAAATTAAAGTGTGTTCTGCCAAAATATAAGAAATAATATATGATAAAGCTCTAAGTGAGTTAAAAAAAAACTCACCCTCTGGGTAAAACAAGTGATTTCCACCCTAGAAACAAAATACGACAAAAAAAAATATAAAAGTGAGACTGCATGTCGAAAACATAAACAAAGTGAAACCAAGTAAAAACAAGTAAGGAAGGTTAAGTTCGGGTGTAACCGAACATTACATACTCAGTTGAGAGCTATGGTGACAACATAAGGGAAAATAACCATGTAGGAAAATGAACCGAGGGAAACCCTGGAATGTGTTTGCATGACATGTGTATCAAATGAAAGGCATTAAAGAGTATTTTATGAGGGAGTGGGCCATAGTTCTATAGGTGGACGCCATTTAGGGATATAGACATAAAGGTGGATCAGGGTTGACTCTAGAATGCGTTTGTACGATATGGGTATCAAATTAAAGGTGTTAATGAGTATTTTAAAAGAGAGTAATCCTTAGTTCCATAGGTGGACGCCGTTTCGAGATATCGCCACAAAGGTGGAACAGGGGTGACCCAAGAATTTGTTTGTACAATATGGGCATCAAACGAATGGTGTTAATGAGTATTTTAAAAGGGAGTGGGCCTTAGTTCTATAGGTGGATGCCGTTTCGAAATATCGCCATAAAGGACGACCACGGTTGACTCTAGAATGTGTTTGTACGATATGGGTATCAAATTAAAGGTATTAATGAGGGTTTTAAAAGGGAGTGGTGGTTGTTGTATAGGTGGTCGCCTTTTCCAGATATCGCCATAAAGGTGGAACAGGGGTGACTCCAGAATGCGCTTGTACGATATGGGTATCAAATGAAAGGTTTTAATGAGTATTTTAAAAGAGAGTAATCCTTAGTTCCATAGGTGGACGCCGTTTCGAGATATCGCCATAAAGGTGGACCAGGGGTGACCCTAGAATTTGTTTGTACAATATGGGTATCAAAAGAAAGGTGTTAATAAGTATTTTAAAAGGAGTAATCCTTAGTCCCATAGGTGGACGCCGTTTCGAGATATCGCCATAAAGGTGGACCAGGGGTGACCCTAGAATTTGTTTGTACAATATGGCCATCAAACGAAAGGTGTTAATGAGGGTTTTAAAAGGGAGTGGTGGTTGTTGTATAGGTGGTCGCATTTTCGAAATATCGCCATAAAGGTGGACCAGGGGTGACTCTAGAATTTGTTTGTACAATATGGGTATCAAAAGAAAGGTGTTAATGAGTATTTTAAAAGGGAGTAATCCTTAGTTCCATAGGTGGACGCCGTTTCGAGATATCGCCATAAAGGTGGGCCAGGAGTGACTCCAGAATTCGTTTGTACGATATGGGTATCAAATTAAAGGTATTAATGAGGGTTTTAAAAGGGAGTAGTAGTTGTTGTATAGGTGGTCGTATTTTCGAAATATCGCCATAAAGGTGGACCAGAGGTGACTCTAGAATTTGTTTGTACAATATGGCTATCAAAAGAAAGGTGTTAATGAGTATTTCAAAAGGGAGTAATCCTTAGTTCCATAGGTGGACGCCGTTTCGAGATATCGCCATAAAGGTGGACCAGGGGTGACCCTAGAATTTGTTTGTACAATATGGGTATCAAAAGAAAGGTGTTAATGAGTATTTTAAAAGGGAGTAATCCTTAGTTCCATAGGTGGACGCCGTTTCGAGATATCGCCATAAAGGTGGGCCAGGGGTGACTCCAGAATTCGTTTGTACGATATGGGTATCAAATTAAAGGTATTAATGAGGGTTTTAAAAGGGAGTGGTGGTTGTTGTATAGGTGGTCGCCTTTTCGAGATATCGCCATAAAGGTGGAACAGGGGTGACTCCAGAATGCGTTTGTACGATATGGGTATCAAATGAAAGGTGTTAATGAGTATTTTAAAAGAGAGTAATCCTTAGTTCCATAGGCGGACGCCGTTTCGAGATATCGCCATAAAGGTGGACCAGGGGTGACCCTAGAATTTGTTTGTACAATATGGGTATCAAAAGAAAGGTGTTAATAAGTATTTTAAAAGGAGTAATCCTTAGTCCCATAGGTGGACGCCGTTTCGAGATATCGCCATAAAGGTGGACCAGGGGTGACCCTAGAATTTGTTTGTACAATATGGCCATCAAACGAAAGGTGTTAATGAGGGTTTTAAAATGGAGTGGTGGTTGTTGTATAGGTGGCCGCATTTTCGAAATATCGCCATAAAGGTGGACCAGGGGTGACTCTAGAATTTGTTTGTACAATACGGGTATCAAAAGAAAGGTGTTAATGAGTATTTCAAAAGGGAGTAATCCTTAGTTCCATAGGTGGACGCCGTTTTGAGATATCGCCATAAAGGTGCACCAGGGGTGACTCTAGAATTCGTTTGTACGATATGGGTATCAAATTAAAGGTATTAATGAGGGTTTTAAAAGGGAGTGGTGGTTGTTGTATAGGTGGTGGCATTTTGGAAATATCGCCATAAAGGTGGACCAGGGGTGACTGTAGAATTTGTTTGTACAATATGGGTATCAAACTAAAGGAGTTAATGAGTATTTTAAAAGGGAGTGGGCCTTAGTTCTATAGGTGGACGCCTTTCCGAGGTATCGCAATAAAGTTGGACCAGGGGTGACTCTAGAATATGTTTGTACGATATGGGTATCAATTGAAAGGTTTTAATGAGTATTTTAAAAGGGAGTGGGCCTTAGTTCTATAGGTGGATGCCGTTTCGAAATATCGCCATAAAGGTGGACCAGGGGTGACTTTGGAATGTGTTTGTACGATATGAGTAACAAATTAAAAGTATTAATGAGAGTTTTAAAAGGGAGTGGTGGTAGTTGTATATGTGAAGGCGTTTTCCAGATATCGACCAAAATGTGGTCCAGGGTGACCCAGAACATCATCTGTTGGATACCGCTAATTTATTTATATATGTAATACCTGCCAAGATTTTAAGGGTTTTTTTTATTTCGCCCTGCAGAACTTTTTCATTTTCTTCTACTTAATATGGTAGGTGTCAAAACCATTTTATAAAGTTTTTTCTAAAGTTATATTTCGCTTCAATAAAACAATCCAATAACCTTACCATGTTTCATCCCTTTTTTCATATTTGGTATAGAATTATGGCATTTTTTTCATTTTTCGTAATTTTCGATATCGAAAAAGTGGGCGTGGTCATTTTTCATACCAAGATAAAGTGAGTTCAAGTAAGCACGTGAACTAAGTTCATTAAAGATATGTGGATTTTTGCTCAAGTTATCGTGTTAACGGCCATGCGGAAGGACAGACGGACGGCTGTGTGTAAAAACTGGACGTGACATCAACCGATTTCGCCCATTTTCACAGAAAAGAGTTAACGTCATAAAATCTATGCCCCTACCAAATTTCACGAGGATTGGTTAATTTTTGTTCCACTTATGGCGTTAAAAGTATCCTAGACAAATTAAATTAAAAAGGGCGGAGCCACGCCCATTTTGAAATTTTCTTTTATTTTTGTATTTTGTTGCACTATATCATTACTGGAGTTGAATGTTGACATAATTTACTTATACAATGTAAAGATATTAAATTTTTTGTTAAAATTTTACTTTAAAAAAATTTTTTTTTAAAAGTGGGCGTTCCTTCGCCGATTTTGCTAATTTTTATTAAGCGTGCATATAGTAATAGGTGTAACGTTCCTGCCAAATTTCATTATGATATCTTCAACGGCTGCCAAATTCCAGCTTGCAAAACTTTTAAATTACCTTCTTTTAAAAGTGGGCGGTGCCACGCCCACTGTTCAAAATTTTACTAATTTTCTATTCTGCGTCATAAGCTCAACTTATCTACCAAGTTTCGTCGCTTTATCTGTCTTTTGTAATGAATTATCGCAATTTTTCGGTTTTTCGAAATTTTCGATATCGAAAAAGTGGGCGTGGTTACAGTCCGATATCGTTCATTTTAAATAGCGATCTGAGATGAGTGCTCAGGAACCTACATACCAAATTTCATCAAGATACCTCAAAATTTACTCAAGTTATCGTGTTAAAGGACGGACGGACGGACGGTCGGACATGGCTCAATCAAATTTTTTTTCGATCCTGATTATTTTGATATATGGAAGTCTATATCTATCTCGATTCCTTTATATATGTACAACCAACCGTTATCCAATCAAACTTAATATACTCTGTGAGCTCTGCTCAACTGAGTATAAACACAAGCAAATATATATATTGTTTAAGTGACTTGTGCTCACTTAAATAGGAAACAGTTCCGTGACTTGGGTTCACCTAACCACCCCATCTGAGACTTGCGATCACTTCTCCGGTGACTTGCGTTCACCTTACTAGGTATGAATTGCGTTCATACAACCATGGCTGTAGAGTGGACTGGAGTTGCCATCCAGTGCTTCCAGTCAACATTGTTGGAGTTGCCTTCCATTAATCATATTTCTCTTGTTCATCGTTCTCTTGTTTACCTTTTTTATCATCCTGCATCCACCAAGCCACCGGAGCAATAAGTATACTAAATTACGTACGAATAATCTAGATTAATGAAGCATCTACAAATCATACGGATTAATCATCATCACCGCCTCTACATCAAATGAGAGGAAAACCAAAGGAAGTAGTATATAGCCGCAAACCGTAAGTTATATTTTTCCTTGTTAGCCAACTAGAAGTAGCACTTGCGCTGCCCTAGTCACCAAATATCACCAAATCCTTTGCGCGGTCGAGAGACGGACCATCCATAATCATTTTTTTTTCTAGTGACAACAAATACTCATTTAATTATCAAATAATCATTGAAGTTACCTCTACTTTCATTGTAAATGACATTATCGTCACCATACATATTCACAATTCCTTGTTAATGTTAAGTATTGAATTCAATAAATGAATTAGAATTGAATAAAAATACATTAACATCAAAGCGTTTAACATATATATATGTACATAATTGGCGCCAATTTTAGTATGTACATATTTTCACCCACGTCTAAAGGTAGACAATATATTTCACATCACTAGCTTTGATGATCAATCTTCCCCTTCTAAAATAAGAGTTGCAAAATACTCAAAATAAAAAATAAATAAAATTAAAAAAATATCCACATAACTTAATACACGTTAATAAATTAAATTATAATACAAAATAATAAATAAATAAATAATAATAATAGTAACAATAATAATAATATAAGAATAAGCCAAAGCAAAAATAAAAAAATAAAAAATAAATAAATCAAAAAAATATAATAATAAAGGAATCCAGGGGGAAATCCATGCCACTTAACCGCACTCCTCCAAGGGAGGAGGACCCCCGCAATCTCAGCAAACCCCAACCCATCAAAGCAGCTAACGGCAACAAAACCTATCGCAAAACAAAGCGACCCAATCCCAACCTCTCAACTCACGAACACAACAGGAACTAAACTCGGAGCTACAAAAGCTCCCTCAAACTAGAAATTCTCAATTCCTGCTGGGAGGGCTGGAAGTGTTGAGTAGCAGAGAGAGTTCCTCCAGCAAAAATTGCAACTACTCTATAGTCAACAACAAGTCCAACCCACCCAAAAAGTCACTAGCCCGATTCCAACAGCCAACGAACGGAAGAACGTACCACCCTCTAAACGCCAACGCGAAAGCCAGCTAAGAGAACAGAGTCCAAAAAATAGGCCAAGCTTGAACAGTATTGGCTTGGTAAGCGCCAAGTAAATGCCCCAGATACGGGAAATAGATTTGCCGTCCTTGAAGTCGAGGAAAAAAGCCAAGCCAACAAGAAAGAACTGAAACCTCCCTTGTATTCGAGGCCCCACACCTAAAGCGTGAAATACCCCAATGTGCTAACTGGCAGCAATATAGTCATACGAAATCGTACTGCCGTCGAAAACCGGTATGTATAAAATGTGCTGCAGAATGTAGCCGAAAATCCAAGTCTGATGATGACAAATGCGCTTTATGCGTATTACAAAGTATGCGCGGTCTACAAAAACTTAAAAGATATAAAATACCCATCATTGGGGAAAGAAACTCACCCAAACGTGAAAAAGAGATATCCAATGAACAAGGTGCATCCTCAAGCCAACTAACCCTACCAGCAACATTATATCGTATGCTCAAGCCTTAGAAGGGCCCAAACCCGGCTCAAACTCAAGCAATACTATCCCAAATAACATATACGAATCTACCCCAGCCCAAGATGGTAGTGAAATGCGAGAAATGATCGCTCTATTGAAACAAGATATGCAGCAATTCACAACAATGATGACACTTCTTGTTACCCTCACTACTAAAAACTGTTCACCCCCTACCCCTTAAAAATAATTATCTGGAATGCCAATGGCCTTTCCAAGCATTTACTTGAAGTAAAGACACTACTCCAGACCCACAATATAGACTTGCTTCTCATATCTGAGACCCACTTCACTAAAAAGCTACTTTGAATTACCTAAATATAAGTTTTATCACACAAAACACCCAGATAACAAAGCACATGCTGGACCAGATATTCTAATAAGAAGAAGTATAAGCATTGTAATACAAACTCGTACCGCACAGATGCTATTCAGCCCCCTAATGTTACTGTCGAAGATTCGAATGGCCCCATTACGCTCTCAGCTATCTATAGCCAACCCAGACACGCTATCACTGCGGAAGAGTATGACAATTTCTTGAAAACTCTTGGAAACCGATTATTGGCTGCCGATAATTACAACGCCAAAAACACACATTCTGCGGCTCTCGCCTTATCACCCCTGAAGGAAGGCAACTATATCAGGCTTTTAACCGTCTCAAACTAACTCCATTCTCTACTGGAACATCCACATATTGGCCCTCAGATAAAAATAAACTACCCGACTTGATCGACTTTTCTGTGGTAAAAGGCAGAAATAACTTGCAAATCGTGCCTTGAATTGTCTTCTGATCACTTCCCAATATTGGTAACAATTGATAAAAATCTCATATCCACAGCTAATAATTTTAGCCTCTGTAATCGGAAGACTAATTGGGAGTACTTCCAATCTATGATCTCGTCTAATATTGACTTAAAACTATCGCTGAAATCCGACGAAGATATAGCTGAAGCAGTCGAACACTTTAACAGCTGTATCCTACAAGCCGCTTGGAACTCCCAGCCTCAGCAGGCAAAAAACCGTAGTTACCCGCGAAGTAAAAGGCAAACTTAAAGAAAAGCGTATCGCACGGAAAAGGTGGCGGCAAACGCGGCATCCCGGTGACAAGAAATGATGGAATGTATTAACTAACGAACTTAAGTCCATCCTCAATATGGAGCGCAACAGAGAAATTTAAAAATAAAGTTTTTTGTGTGCTTTTTTGAATTGAACTGCAATTTATTTATGTGTTGTTGTTGCGTTTAAATATATTCCTATATGCTACCACCGTCCCCGGTTACCTATCGTGATACTTGGAAGGCCCACAGGATCCGAGAACATGGATATGAAAGGGAGGTAATTTTTAATTCTTTACTTTTTTTTTGAAGGGTAGCGATAAAAGTTATTACCCTTGGATCCTGCCGCCTTACAAAAACTCATGGTAAAGAAGTTGAGGAAAGAAAATAATATTTATAAGAATTACTGAAATGTTTTTTTCTTTACTCCCTTCTTTAAGGTTTTTTTTTTATTTTTTTAAAAAAGTTTTAATTATTTTTTTGTTTTATCTAATTTGTCTCTTTTAGTAAGAGCATAGTTAGGTTGTAGTGACCAGATCTCTTCTCAAAAAAGAAATTTTATTATTCTTTTTTTAGTTTGCCTCTTTTTTTAAGCGTATAATTAATTTATTGTGGGCAGATATTGCTTCATTAAATTTTACAAACGAAAAATCGTTTCCTCTGTTTTTTGTTTTTTTTGCAATATTTTACTTTGCCTCTTGAATCGCTTAAGTGGTTTGTTATGGAAAAGATCTTTGATCTTGAAATTTGGCAGGCGCCTTTTTTGTGTCGTCTGTTCTCTAGGATTTCAAATCTTTGTGGTCCCTTATTGGGACATCTTTTTATTGTTGACTTCCCGTGGAAACCTTATTTTTTTTTTTTTTATTATCATAATTTTTTTTTTTTTTACCTTATATTGGCGTATTTTTTATCTGCGCTTTATGAATCCTTCTGCCAGTGTCTGTGAGCAATGTCACCCTATTATCCTTACCAACCGTTTCCTTTTTGTAAAGTGCCTTTTGTTTTGATCTGATCTGTTTATCCCTCACGTAAACCTCATATTCTGGCCTAATTCTTTAGCTTTTTTCCTTTTTTTATTCAATCGGAGATTTCTTAACTCCTGGTTTCTCTTGATTTGTTCCCTGATCTCCTTGTGGACCCTGCTTTTGAAGTTGGTTAGGCCTTGGTAGTTAATTCTTTTGGTTCTGTTGAAAAATATGTCGCTAGGCTTCCTCTTCGTTACAGAGTGTATTGTTGTGTTGTAACGATCGGCAGCAATATACATCAATTCTTTTGGTCTAGCGTTATTAATTTCTTTCCGAGGGCACCGAGAAATCTCAATAATGGTAGAGTGGAATTTTTCAATCTGGCCATTTACTTCACTTCTTTGAATTGGAGTCTGATAGAGTTCAATTCCCAAACCTCTTATGTAGTTACATATCAAGGGAGTCACAATCCCCCTCTCATTGTCGCTGGCTATCATTTTAGGAGGTGTGAAATAGTGTATTACTTTGGCTAGCTTAGCGCGGAGAGTGACGTATGCTTTATTTTTAATGTGAAAAAGTTCGGCAAATTTGTCTATGCAAGATAAAAATGTCTCCCCTTGAATTTCAAAAATGTCCACATGTACTATTTCGCATGGCTATTTCGGCACTGGAGTCTCTTTTATCGGTGGTACTGCCGGATGCCTATAATACTTATTAACAAGGCAGGTTTCACAAATAAAAGTGATATTTTTTATCATACGAGCCATTTTGGGAAAATAGTACTTTTCCAAGATTTGTTCCCTATTTTCTTTTGAGTTTCTATCGGCCCTCCTATGTTCTCTCTCTATTATACCGCAAATCCTATCCTCGTTGGCCACATCCTCGACCACCCTCTGAGTTATCCTAATTTTGTATGAAAGGAATTGTTCTATATATACTTCTTGTAGGAGTTGTAAGTAACTTTCTGGAATCTTTATTCCATTTATGAGTGCCGAGTTTTAACGTTCCTTCAAGGCTTCGGTTAAGCTGGCCTTTTCAATTATATCTATTCTCACATAATGACGAGTGAATCCTGGATGTGGATTTTCAACAAAATTCATTGCATTCCCCTCCGTAAAAATTATTTGGTTTCGGAAAACGTTCAAAGGGGCTTCTACATGTGGAATAAGGTCCGAAGAATCCTGTTCGGCACTGTGAGCTATGTCGTCACTTCTAGCTTCTGTTGATACATCGTTGGGTTCCGACGGTGCTGTCAAATGGTTGGCCTGGCATGGAATTCTTGGGAGAGCATCCGCTACGATTTTCAATTCGTAGGTATACTCTTCTATTCTAGCCTTCCACCTCTTCAACTTGGCGTTATATTTTCGACTTCATAACGCAAAAGTGAGAGGTTGGTGGTCAGTGAAAATTCTAATTTTTTTTCGACCCATAGAGGCGGGATCTCAAGTTGTCTAGAGCCCAAACTATAGCTAACATTTCCTTCTCATTTGTGGCATAGTTTTCCTCTCTTCTACTTAAAGATCTGGATATGTAGGCAATGGGTCGATTTTCCCACCAATGCACAGTGGCCAATTTGGCTTCGCTAGCGGCATTTAATTAAAATTTTCAAATTTGAAAAACAGTTAATTTTTTTTTAACAATCGATAACAAATACATTCACTAGATTTGTATCGATTTTTAAAAGCTCAGCTTACAGCTGATGAACAGCTGTGAGCTGTCAAAGTCAGCACATGTTTCTGCAAGTGTTGTGCAAAATATTTCCGCCTTTTTGATCATCGTTTTCGTATTCGTGTTAAACTTGCAAATTTTATTATTTTCATTAAAAGTAAAAAAACTGTGGTTGTAATCTGTGTATACTTATGTTATTTATAAAACGTAATCGTGTTTAAGTGTATTAGCAACTCGCCCATTGTAACGTACACCTGTTTTTCGTGGAGTAGAACTTTCAAAATTCACCTAGATTCAGTGTAATTTTAAATTTTCCTATATGTGTAAACCATTGTGTATCCAAAATGTCTAAAATGAACTGCGAGTACCTGCGAGCCTTCAATTTATTGTACTTTTTAGGCAAAATGTCTGTGTCAAAACGCACCCTTTTTTTAATATGGCATGAAGAAGCGATCCCCACCAAGAAGTTTCTCGCCGTAGAAAATTATGTTTTTGGTACCGTTTTGAGTAAAATTACCTATACTCAGAAGGAGCAGTGCAAAAATGGAAAGAAACTGCGCAATTTCGTTAGTAGGCTTATCCAAAAGTGGAAGGCCTGTGGCAGAAGTAAAGTGTTTTTCGAAAAAATTAACCAAGAATGGCTAGATACACCATTGGTATTGTTGGGAAAAAAAGCAAATGAAAATATTGGACGGCCGGAAAAAGAGCTTTCCAAGTGCTGCAGAAAAACGCAAGTCAATAAGATGTCAGGGCTTACAGAGGAAGTGTCATGTGAAGGATTGTTGGTAGCTGCAAGCTGCAGTTTATATAAAGCTGGAAAGCGCAGTGCTTTCAAAGTTGTAGAAATAGTAAATGGCGATGAGGAGTTAAGCGGAAAGGTAATACAAAATATAAACAAACCACAGCCCCTTCCATTCAAATTTTCGGACGATAAAGCGCTTGCGCTATTTGTAGATCTTGGACATACCAGATCCACTTGGAACTTGAATAAGAAAGCAGCAAAAACCAAAACGCCGATATATATCCATGCTACGAAAAATTACGCTTCGCCAAAAAAAAGTGCTATCCTAGTGACATTACAGTCACTGATTATTATGCTGAAGTGCCACTACAAAGTCTTGTGGACCATACAATAAACAGGATCATGGAAGCACACTCTGAAAGTTTTGAAATCCCATCTAGAAGTAATAATAACACCCATTTAACTGCTGTCTACAAATGGGGTTGTGATGGCAGCAGCGGCCATTCCACATATAGGCAAAAATTTAACGACTGCGAAGGAAACATGAGAGACCAATATTTATTTTCAATTTGTATTGTACCACTGCAAGTGCAGAACGGACCAACAGTTTTATGGAAAAACAATCGGCCTTCTTCTACACGATACTGTCGACCAATCAAAATACTTTGCGACAAGGAAACGGCGGACCTGAGTCGCAGGGAAATTGAAAATATTAAGAGCCAAATATTAAATATTGTACCAACATATGTAAACTCATTGATTATTGATCACCAATTTCACATGACCATGCTTGATGGTAAAACTTTCAGCGTCATTTCAGAATCTTCTTCGCAAATATGCGGAATCTGCAAGGCAACACCGAAAAATATGAATGACTTAAATTTGGTGAAGAGCTTTCCAATTAAAGTGAACCTCTTTCAATATGGGCTATCCAGTCTCCACGCCTGGATAAGGTTTTTTGAATGTATTTTGCACATATCCTATAGAATACCAATAAAAAAGTGGCAAACTCGTGGTGCTGACAAGGATATTGTTGGACAAAATAAAACAAATATACAGCAGAAGCTACGAGAAGAAATGCATTTGTTGGTCGACATACCAATGGCTGTTACTGGAAATACCAACAACGGAAATACGGCAAGAAGGTTCTTTCAACAACCAGATTTAGCCGCTCGTATAACTGGGGTGAACGAAAATTTAATATATCGATTCAGCGTCGTCTTACGAGCACTTGCATGTGGATACGATATAAACACGGAGGCATTCAGACTTTACGCAATGGAAACTGCCGAAAATTTTGTTACTTTATACCCTTGGTTTTACATGCCCTTGTCTGTTCACAGAATTTTAATTCATGGAGCAGACATAATCAATCATTTTTCGCTTCCAATTGGTATGGTGTCCGAGGAAGCGCTTGAAGCCAGAAATAAAGATTATCGGAACATCCGTGAAAATAATACCAGAAAAAATTGCAGAAAAAATACAATGGAAGATATAATTAACGCTCTTTTTGTTTCTTCCGATCCGTTAATATCTTCATTGTCCAACGGCTCATCAATTTCCTATTCCAGAAATATTAGTTTCGATAAGGAAGTTAAAAGCTTGCTTATAATGCATCATTTTGAAGATGATTTCTCTGAATCTGATACTGAAGAATCTGATTAATATTTCTTTTATAATATGGTTTCTCTTTGAGTTGACAATTTTTGTCTTATTTTATATATGAATATATGGTGGAAAATGTTTATTGAATTAAAAACAAATTAAAAAATTAAAAAAAATTAAAAATTAAAAATTAAAAAAAAAATTAAAAATAAAAAATTAAAAATTCAAAAAAAAAAATTTAATTTTTTTTCCAAAAATTGTTTGATTTTTTTCTGAATTGAGAAAAAAAAATTTTTGAAGATAAATTCTTTACTTTGGAAGCTATGAATAAAATGCCGCTAGCGAAGCCAAATTGGCCACTGTGCAATGGCATAGTTTGAAGCGTCGGTGGTAAGGTTGAATGGTTTTTCGAATTCTGCAAATGCGAGAATATCTGAGGAAACGAGTAATTTTTTTAGGGTATCGAAGGCCTGAAGAGCCTCGGAATTCATTTTCATACGCAATCTTTTAGATTGGTTTGCCTTGACCTGCGAATACTCACCCCGTGTGAGATTGGTCAAGGGTTTAGCAACCTTAAGTAATCACGAATGAACTTTCGGAAATACGACGTCATTCACAAATTTATAGTTCCTTAAGCGTTTCGGGCGGTGAGATGTTCTCTATAGATTGGACCTTGGATGGATCCGCCTTCATCCCGTGGGATGTGATTACATATCCAAGAAATACTACTTCCGTTCCCATAAACTTAGTTTTTTCCAAATTCACTCTTAAATTAGCATCCGCAAGCCTTTTAAAAACTATCATTAAATTTACTAAATGTTCGTCGGTACTTTTTCCAAAGACAATAATGTCGTCAA